>NC_056729.1:837959536-838227036 GCF_019279795.1 Protopterus annectens | reverse complement strand
GTATAGCAGACACCCATACCTCCCTAACTGCAAGAGCACATCTACTGGACAGTCCATAAACCATTGGGGGAATACATAGAGACTATATCATTGAACTGTCCCCGATTACTAGGGATGTCCATGATTACGAATCAGAACCTTAACACAGTCCCAACTAAACAATCCTAGAACTAGTGATATTAGGAGAGAAAAGGTGGCGGAATACACGTAATGAATAATGACAACATGTAAGAGTCATAAACTGCATGCAGCTCAGTTAATGTGTATGAATACGTATGTGCTCTGTGTCCATCAATGTGTCAGGTTAATAGCGCCAACCTTCTAAATGTATCCCTGAGGTCATTATGTAGTGTCCCTGATTCAGTGTTTATTCTTCCCCATTCGTATGAGAGATCTGATAGTGAGAGAAAGCGCATGTTCCGCTGACTACCTTAGAAAGTTGATAGAATAATAGGTTTGGGGTTGCCACCTTTCCACCTTTGTGAGGGACACTCCCCTGTGGGTAGTTGTGTCCTGCATAATAGCTGTAATTAAGGCAAATGTCCTGTGATTTAGACGAAAGACTACCTATATTGTCTGCAGTAGTAGCATAAAACAATTGTGTTCCTCTGAAACACCTGGATGTTATAGGTAACCGTATAAGCAACTATAATGCTACAAGAGTAACCTTTTATTTAGGTAAAACAGTGAAGTACAGCCCTTTCTACTGGCTGTGGGTGTGTTGCCCTGTAAAGTCTGACATCTCTACATACAGGTCCTATAGGGTTGTCACCTTTCCAAATGGCCAGAGTGGGACATGTTCTGTAGAAATGTCATACATTCCAGGACTAAACATACCTACAGCCGTGCATAGTACAGGATTACACTTATTTGCACAAATAAAAGCTTAATCTAGTTGCATTTGAATTGCTTATGCTACTTCACATAACATATAGAAGTGTCATATATAAAATAACTGTTGTATGCAATTATTAGTGAAACGTAGAATATAATAATGGCCTGTAATCTGGACATGTACTATGTCTTTATTATTTTTGCACTGTCCCTCGCAAAGTGGGACAGGTGGTAACCCTAAAATCCTACCTTGGCCAATTGAGAAGGTGGCAAACCTATAATAGGTATGCGGTAGCATGACCTGTCCGACGGATATGGCTACCACAACCCAACTACTTGTTTGTAATGCGGGGTCTCGGTTCCCATGTATCAGCCAGATGGGAGCAGAGTGTATGCAGAACACAGAAATATGATTAATTCACTGGACAGGCCACTGATTCCGTACTGTCGAACGCCATGCCGTCGCCTAATGGGCAGCCATTCCTGATACTGTAGTCATGTAGTCCGATGTGATAGGCATTACAAGATGGGAGCAGATTGTAAGAGGAACACACAATTATGAATGATTCACCGGACCGGCCGCTGATTCTGTACAGTCAAACACCATGCGGTCGTCTAATGGGCAGCCATTCCCGATACTGTAGTCAGGAGTGGCCATAGGTCAACTGGTGCCCTAGGCAGTGGGCACAAAAGCACCCCCCCACCACACCACCCAGTGCCCCCATCCTGGTCTACCTACACCAAATAAATACTGGTAAAGTGCCCCCACTAAAGCAGTGCCCTCGGCGGCCGCTTAGTTGGCCTATGCCTAAGGCCGGCTATGACTGTAGTCATGTAGTCCAATGTGATAGGCATCACAAGGTGTGCCTAAGAGGAACACATGAATATGAATGATTCTCCGGACAGGCCACTGATTCCGTACAGTCAAACGTCATGCCGTCGCCTAATAGGCAGCCATTTCTAATTCTGTATTCATGTATTCAGATGTAATAGGCATCACAAGGTGGGAGCACATTGTATGAGATACACACAAATATGATTGTGTCACTGGACAGGCCACTGATTCCGTACTGTCAAATACGATGCCGTCGCCTAATGGGTGGCCAATCCCAATACTGGAGTCATGTAGTACGATGTAATAGGCATCACAAGGTAATATAGTGGTCCTCGCTCACACTCTGGGGTGTGACTGACAGATGCAAGCACCAATGCCAGTGCATTAGCAAGTGCAGGATAGAGAGAGTGTAAGCGTGTTTGGCTACCAGTATGCGAGTATTGCATTGGTTAAGCAATGCAGAGGATAATCGAGCATAAGAGGCTGTAACCAGAGGATATCATACAGTGCAGTCATTCAACAGTATAGGAATGTATCCCATCATGTAGATGTACATGTGAGTGTTTATGTCCAGCATATAGGTACATACATATATAGAGATGTATCAGGGACATACCATGTGGCAACAAAGCATTACAAATGAATGAAACAGGAAACACCAGTGACGCCTGTATTAAGTAGTGGTGTTGCTCTATATGATCACAAGACTCCCTCTGACAGACATGTGTCAGTCATACACGCAAATAGTTGTACATTGGCTGTATACATCACTCTGTGCATGTAATGTACATTAACACAACAGTACCTGTCCAATCATTATGTGTGAACAGTACTCCTGCAATGTGCTGTGTGCAACATCATCATCATGATAAAGGTAAATGGGGTAACCATAGAGGGACCAGTAGTGTTCTGTGTACAATGGGGTTGTCCTCCTCACGTGTACCTGGACCATGTAGGAGTGATGTGCATACCAGGACCGTGCACCTGAGGGACAGTAGTGAGGATAACAGTAGTATGTTATGATGCATATAACAAGGGTTTCATGTGTCCGGTGGGCACATGTGAAATGGACAGCTATGTATAAGGCAGATGGTGTCCTAAGAGCCAAATGGCCTTATGTGTCCATAGTTGAGGGTCTGCTGTTGGGGAAGGAGTGTAGTTATGGCCGTGGAGGATAGGTAGGAGCACAGAAATGATAGCATACAGGGTTGGTATATGACACATGTAGGGGGGGATACAAACTGGATTGGTATGGGTCTTCAGCATTCAAAAGCCCATGGGAACAGTGGGACAGAGGTCTCCAGCCATGGGCAACTGCCACTGCACCTACACAGCTGCAAAGGAGTCAGTGCTGGGGGCTGTCCAGGAGGGGCAGCATCACCCTGTAAATGTAACACTCTGCCCTTGAACTGGCGTATCTGGCTTCGTAACCCCTTAGGGAGCCACCTACGCAACATGTCCGGGACCGCACGACAGCAGATATGTACCTGTCTGGTCCTGCTCCCAAGGGGACACGCTTCATCCTCAGTGGTGGTACCACCAGAAGGTGGTGCAGAGCCAACAGAGGTTGATGTTAATGGTTGGGCACCAGATGTGCTAGTGCCCGGTGCCATGGTCAGCTGAAGTGGGACAGGAGGATCTGCAGGACCTACCAACCCATTCAGCCTATGGTATTGCATTTTAAACCCATATATGGCTTAGTGATAGACAACAGCATACAGGATTACCTATGACAGTATGCAGAGGGAGAACAACACATGCATATATACCGCATGGCAACTGTACAATGTGTAGTAGATGTGTGACCGCAGCTATAAACAGTTGCCCATCATTGGCTTGTCACTGGGAATCCCACACAGTGTCAGTCATACCAATGTCTCATGTGACACATGTCCAGTCAGGGATGCGATGGCAGTAACACATCCCTGTCATCATGTACTGTCTGCAATCCCCACACCATGCTTCTGCTGTGGACAGAAGTGTGTTCAGTGTGTAACACAGGAAACAAATGGTTGCACACACTGACCTGCTCACAGATGGCCCTACAGATGGGGTTCCATCATGAACAGAGTACTGTTATGTCTGTATTTTAACATGCAGAATAGCCATTACCACATACATGTTAAACAGGCAGTAGTCTCAATGCAGTATAGCTACACTTACATGCTGTAGTTGTGTGGCACATCACTCTCCTGTCATTAGGCTATTTTCCACTGTGGAAAATGATTGAGGTACATCCAGATATCATCTGTGATGCCGTGTCAGAACACCACATCCAGGTGCCACTCACAGCGACTGTCGTGGCCAGATAATAACATGTTAATCAAGATAGTGTACTGTGTTTATCATGCGGATGGCTATGGGAACACCATCAAAGCTGTACCACATGCAATCAGCTAGAAGAAGGCTGCAATAGGTGCAGAGGCCATCACCTGACCATTTCCATCTGTTACAATACACATGCTGCTGCTGTGCAGGTGTACACCTTCACATCCACCAGAGAGAGTGTGTGTGCGGGACAGGCAATGTACACCAGGGAAGGGCTTGGCGACTTAACCATAAGCATCATCTGCCACACGCTGAATAGTACAGGGGCAAACCCCTGACTACTCATTACTATTACATGTGAATGACGTTACTACATGTGCCACAGCGGCGGCATGTTGCAGTGCTAGAAGAACATATGTGTAGGTGAGTGAGTGCCATCTGCAACAGATATAGTAGACATACATTAGGTGTGGCACACATGTCAGTCCACGTGAACGGATGCCATTGTCACCACAACTGCACTCTAATGAACATGCATTGACACCTTTGCCAGGGCGGCAAATACACAATGTAACTACTTAGTTTACCACCCCGCAGTAATGCACAGGACCACATGCACCACATGGGGATATCTGGAGGTTCTATGGGCTAAGGCATGTGAAAGTGCTTGACAACTGTTGGTATGCCAACGAAATTTATACTGGGAGTGACTGTAGTTGGGAACATCACAACCCACACACAGACACAGGGTGCCAGTACTGGCATGGAGGTATGCATTGCACCATGGGTGTGTAGTGTTTGGCTGAGCAAGATGGCTGTACAAAGCTGGATGAGGGGTAATCCTTGCCATTGCATCACCCGACAATGGTATGCAGTGCAGGGGTGTAGTGTCTGCAATGTCCTAAACAGATTGGTACTGCATTATCTGGCCTGACAACCTAGTTACCAATGTGTAGGGCCATAGCTTTGCAATGCATGCCAGGTCTGTGTTTAATAGTCCTTCACATGGACATTGCCTGAGATGTGCATGTCCCACAATACTTACAGTGACATGTACAGGTGTACCTGGTTTGGCAGACACATGTAGTTTACACAGCCTGTTATACCCCAATATGCCAATACTGGCCTGGTGTGGCGAAACCTGCTTATAGTGAGCAGGTCAGCCCTGCACCTGAATGGATAGAATGGACAGGTATTCTGTGGTGTCAGTGGCATGGATCTATACAGGACACATGTGTACAGCATTGCCTGGCCTTAGTGGATCACATATGATGGCACCACATATGTTGCAGCCATTCAGTGTGGAACATAGCGAAGGCACAATGCCCGCATATATGTGCCTATTGTACCTCTGTACAGGGTGCCATGTCCTCTGCAGGCCACTGCGGTCACACCATGACCACTATCTGTCATCAATGTGCATGTTACTAGCAACATAGTGGGATATCCTAGGCAAGGTTGTATGTACATGGCACATGGGTGCAGGACATATACCGGGTACTAGTAGGGCTGGATATTTAGTTCACCAGCCCTTTTGCCAGATGTATGGTTATGGCTTGCCAACACAGTGCCATGGTTGACTGACAGCTGTACTCCTCGTGAGGTTGCCAATGTGTCATAAGACGGATACTATATAGGAAAACTACAAAACCCACTCCCAAACATGTCCAATGGTAAGACAATCACGGCAACCTCTACACAGGCTCTGACAGACAAACTCACACTTGCCATGTCCTGTATACAAACCCCTACCGTATCACACTGCAACAACACGCATTTAGGGCATGCACTACAGTGAATACTACAAAGCACTGTAGTTGTCTCATGCAGGCAGACACGCACACACGCATGCACACACACACACACACACACACACACACACACACACACACACACACACACACACACACACACACACAGAGTTGGCATTTCTGGGATTAGAACACCGACCTAACTACTTGACTACACTACAGCATTACACAGTTACAGAACGTGCTATTGAGATTACTGGGACACAGCACTCCCAGAGGTGTATTTGTAGATGGGTGACATCATCGGCCTTGATAACGGTGGATATAAGAAATGTTTGGAGCGTGAGCAGTATAAAAGCATTACTAAGTCCTCAAGCAAATGGGGACACACACACACACACACACACACACACACACACACACACACACACACACGGCAAGTGTGGGACTAGAACACTGACCTAACAACTTTATTACACTACAGCATTACGCAGTTACAGAACGTGCTACCGAGATTACTGGGACACAGCACTCCCAGAGGTGTATTTGTAGATGGGTGACATCATTGGCCTTGCTAACAGTGGGTATAAGAAATGTATGGAGTGTGAGCAGTATAAAAGCAATACTCAGTCCTCCGGCAAACGGGGACACACACACACACTGCAAGTGTGGGACTAGAACACCGACCTAACTACTTTATTACACTACAGCATTACACAGTTACAGAATGAGCTACCAAGATTACTGTGACACAGCCCTCCCAGAGGTGTATTTGTAGATGGGTGACATCATCGGCCTTGCTAATGGTGGTTATAAGAAATGTATGGTGTGTGTGCAGTCTAAAAGCAATTTAGAGTCCACCGGCAAACGGGGACAGACATACACACACACACACACACACACACACACACACACACACACACACACACACACACACACACACACGCACATGCCAGTGGTGGGTACGGGACACCTGCCTATTTACAGATTACTATTTACAATACTACATACTTACGAATCGAGCCACACAGACTACACATGTCAAAGCTGTCATTATGACAATCTGGGAATGCGGACATCAACAGGGATGCTGGCAGTTAAGATGTACATACCTGTGAACTTGTGTGTTTAAAGTAGGAATCCATCCTGAACTGGAGTATGCCCATCTGTGGAATGGATGACTACTACCACTATACAGGGTTACAATGGCCATGTCCATACACAGAGGCACATAACTGACACAAGATGTCACTGGGCATGCTCACACACTTAGTAGCACAGGGCTGGTCGGAATGCACTACTATGTGTCCATCTACACAAGGATATACTGGGCATGCTCATACTCCTAGTAGCACAGGGCAGACTGGGATGCACTCTGATGCTAAATACAGAGGGCCACAGTGGCCATTCTATTATAGGTAGATGTAAAGAACACATTGTAATGGCCTCTGGTGTTAGTAGTTGTCATTGTTAGTGGGAACGCTGCTCTACATATATTTGACACCGGTCTTTTACACATCAGCTGTCATTCTGGGACGACATGGCTGACAGTAGGCAGTCCTTTGTCACATATCACATGCATCCATGATACAAGGGAATGTGGATATTACCCATGTCACATCTGCCAGCACAATGCCATTCCAAGGCAAATGTCCTAAACACAGGCTAACTCCCATATACCAACAGGCCAACTGCATTGTTTTCTTATGCTAACCAGCGCTAGATGTGTAGTGTCCATATTCACAGCTGGTCACTGTAGATCCAACAATAGGGAGTACTGACATCTGTGCAGTGAGGAACACCTGGCTGATGTCTCTGTAGTGCACAATAGCACTACCACCATATACCTCAGAACCTAGCACTACCACCATATACCTCAGAACCAGACATGTGGGCCATAACACAGGTATGGGCCACTCCAGGTGGTGTACCCACATACATAAAGGCCACTCACATGTACTGACCGGTCCCCCCATGAAAGGCATCACAGATGAGCCATGTGCAGGATACAGTGTCACATGCTGCATTCTAGGATATAAACTGCAGGCACCACCATACCCTCGGACCACCAACACGCAACCATACATGTTGTATGACATAAACGAGTACACCACCATGTGACCCTTGACCTGTGTACTGTACTAAGCTCTACATCAATTGTAGAGAGTACACATGTACTGACATAGTTGCATCATGTATTATGCAATGCAATGATACCACTGTCTGTGACCAGGTCAGCTGTACACATACCAGGGGCACTCAATACTTTCCTCCATTAGCAGATGTCTGTTGCTGTACACCAGTACACACCCTCATGTATGGATATGACATAAATGTACCTGCACTGGGTATGTACATGCCACACACACAACATACCTGTAAATAGCATAGCTGTTGTACTCCTTTGTGCAAACAGGTGGCTACAGCCATTATCCACATGCACATGGAATGTAGGTCAATGGCTGCTGAATGCTAACAGTACATAAGGTGTGATATCAATGTTGACAGAGATAAAATCCCCTCTGTACTATTCACCATCATATCATACAGCAGTCCACGTGTCATGTATGTCATTACACATATCTACCAATTGCAATGCCTACAAACATGACCAAATATCAGGATTGTAGGACTTACACACCTGTACACGTAGTGTTGTGCATTCAGATAACATGCGTGTGCAGTTGCTGATGTATGCAGGTGGCATGTATCCTAGTACATCATGCAGCTGCAATGCAGCCTCAACATTGCCAACTGTATATGGTGACATGCTGAATGTACAGAAAGATGTACCACAGGTATGGACATATGTGTTGAAATAACTAAGTGGTGGGGCATCTTTGCACACAGATGTTTGCTGTGGAATGCCACAGGTGTGTCACAAGTGGTCCTACAATACCCTGTGCAACTGGTAAGCAATGGTTTCATTAATTGAAGGACATAACACACAACTTAGACAGTGGTCGGGGTGACAGCGAAGGTAAATCACTTGACACCTGTTAATAGATATGACGTCCCTAGTGCCTATATCAGCACTGTTGGCACAGGAAGTGTCAGTACAGTTTGTAACGCGTGCAATACTGCTGTACGTCTGACATACATAACATGAGCTAGGCAGGTCTTAGATTCACAGTACTGGCATGTGTGGTTGTGTTTGTGCCCATATATGTCACGTATTGTGGGGAATACATCTCAATTGTTACTCACTCTCCTGTACACTAGTGTACACATCTGTACAGACTGCAATGTAGAAAGCAGGACATGGGCAGGGGCGTGTATATCACATATGTGAGGTATCTGTATGTGCATGACATAGGTGTATTAATTACTGAATGCCACAGTGTGTGTGTATGTAGGGCTGACTGGTCCCTGGAGTGAGGATGTATGTTACCATACTGAACTGATAAGACCCCTCCCACCATCCAGGTGATGCATTCTACTATCCGTGTTGATGTCCCCGATCTTAGGCCATACTGACTACCTGTACATATGTATTCTCTGTGGTGCAAAATTGTAGGTGCACAGTACTGTAATGATGATTTGCACATAGACAGGGGTCCTCATCCCACCAGTAGCAACTGTGTGATAGTGTGTGTTACTGTGTTGGTGAAGCCGTGAGTGTATGTGTGTGTGTGTGTGTGTGTGTGTTACAGTGTCACTGAATACATGTGTGCCAATACCTGAGTGTGTGGGTGCAGTTGTGTGTTGGCATCCTGTCATGGGAACATGTATTACTGATTCCTATTGAGGCATCACACTTCCCCCTGGCCTCTACCTTTGTAATCAGCTAGACCACTCTCCTACCTCACCACTCCATGTAACTGTACCTGTGATGTCACCCTTTATGGATGTCACATCTGTGGCCACAGTAGCTTATAACACAGCTATCATGCTCTTGGAACGGTAGACGTGTTTGTAACATGAGACATTCTTACTGGTATGTGACAGCTACGCGGTGCATGCTGATATATTCATACATACCTGTGAGTAGTCCACATTGACATATGGGGCACTTAACTGCAAACACTTTCATCCACCGGCACGTGCAATTAGACCTGAAGAAGGACAGTAGAACATCATGACCAACATGCATTTACTGTTGTTACACAAGACACATACTGTTAACAGTATTGTACACCTGTACTACATGGTATATCTGATGCCTGTCAACAGTCCTCAAAATTTGTAAATGTTTGCCAGAGGCCTAGGCTGCACTGTTGTTACACAAGACACATACTGTTAATGGTATTGTACACCTGTACTACATGGTATATCTGATGCCTGTCAACAGTCCTCACAATTTGTAAACTACACATATCATCCTAGTTTGTTCACCCTGTGCATCAGACCATAAGAACATTTCCCTGCACTGGATGTCAGGGATGTGGCACAGACATCATCATATGCACAGGGTGTTAATGTTTGCTGGAGGCCTAGGCTGCACTGTTGTTACACAAGACCCATACTGTTAACAGTATTGTACACCTGCACTACATGGTATATCTGCTGCCAGTCAACAGTCCTCAACATTTGTAAATTACACATATCACCCTAGTCTGTTTACCCTTTGCATCAGACCATATGAGCATGTTCCAGCACCGATGGTGTGGATGTCAGGGATGTTGCACAGGCATCATCATATGCACAGGGTGTTAATGTTTTCTAGAGGCTTAGGCTGCACCACTGGATGACATCATGTGTGTGAGTTTGGGCCTTTGATTTAATTGGGCGTGTGTGGATGATATGCATGTGTGTGTTGTGGTGCCTTACATATGTGTCCAGTGTGTGTGTGTATGTATGTACACCATTCTCCCATGTGTCTGGCCTACACAGGGGTATTATTGAGAGCTGCAGACTGTTTTACAGTTCATGGTGTCCGGCCACGGACATGTGACCTGTGCCTGCCAGGGGTTGCACAGGCACTACCAGACTGAGGTACAGATTGGGTACTGTCTGATGTCACTTGTCCACTGGAACCGTGTCCCTGTTGGGACAGTCCTGGGCCATATGCACGTGGCCTGCTGTGTTGTGGTGTGGACAGCACAGCACCAGATGCACTGCTGCTGCTACCGCCACTATGGGAGCGGGCATATGAAGTAGCTCATACATATAGACATGACACAGGTGATGTAGCAGGCCTACGTCCACGTGCCTGACTCCTCACTCCTACCAGATGTTCCAACACAGATAGCTCATGCTCGCAGATTGTCATGCCACTGTCAAGGACATGAACCATGTCACCCAACCGTCAATCCAAAGCATCAGCAATCTGCTGTTGAGTGTTTACCATTGCCTGGATGCTGTTGTTTAAAGAACGGACAGCAGCCCTCTGTAGCCTCTGATCTTTTCTGTTGCGCCATTCACCATGAGCCTGTGCCTCCATTACAGTGTGAAACATACATCTGGTAACACCAGCTGCTGTGCTCTGTTGTGCAGGAGCATGTTGGCCAGAGGTCTTCCTACGAGCAGCACTGGCCACGTGCCTGTGGTGGGGCACCACCAGTAGTTTGGCTGACATCATGGTGTGCAGGCACACCTTCCATAGCCCCCACACTTTGCTGTTCCAAGCTACCACTTTAACTGTCCTTCCTCTATGGCCACTGGTGATGGGGTATGTGCAGATATGGGATCTGTGTGCGGGGACAAGGTGGCTATAGATGGAATGGCAACCAATGGCACAGTTTCAGCCCCTGACAACTCTACCTTTGTCACAATCATACGTTCATCATCACTGCTATAGTATGTGGGGACACTAACATCAGATGTACCACAGGAGGGCAATGCACCTACATCACCTGTGAGGGCAGACAAGAACTGTACATTACAATCTATGCAATAGACACACATGCACACACACACACACACACACACACACACACACACACACACACACACACATGTTATATGACAGAAGGCATGCAACATGCATGTAATACGGCAGACGGCAAGCAGCGCAGACAATAATAGTGGGAGTTATCATACATCCCTAGGTTGCACACAACAGCATGCAT
This sequence comes from Protopterus annectens, assembly GCF_019279795.1. Classification (NCBI taxonomy): domain Eukaryota; kingdom Metazoa; phylum Chordata; order Ceratodontiformes; family Protopteridae; genus Protopterus; species Protopterus annectens. The sequence continues at coordinate 838,215,337 of NC_056729.1, read as the reverse complement.
GTGTCATAGCAGACGGCATGCAAATTACACAATCATAGTAGTGGTTAGCATACATCCCTGTGTTACACGATGTGGACCAGCACAGCTTAACAGTACACCTGCCTGATGTATGGCATATGACCTTGATGATCACATGTAGTATGACATGTGATCTGCTGACGTGTGCAATGACATGCATACATGTTTAACACAATGGTGTCCTGTCAAATATACAGAGGGGCAATGGTGTACCAATTCAGTGTTGTCTGTGCCCTACAGATATACTGCAAATTTAGCTGATGTGCATGGCCATTGCAGGGAATCATGAGGTGTCTCTAGTGCTATACAGTGTGAGTTACAGAGAGGGTTCATAGCCATGACTGTGTTCAAATACAATACATGTATACTGTGGAATGTGACCCACGACACTGAGGTGTATACACACTAAACCATAATGTGGAAGTTGTGACACAGGTCACTGATGGGTATATGGATGACACCCCTGAACATCTGCAACCATATTGCTGCAGCCTAGCAACTATGGCCAGACATGGCGAACACGTCGGTACACGATGTCCCACATGACATCTGTGTTCCACACACACACACACACACACACACACACACACACACACACAAGGAGCTAGTATGGCATTTATGTCCAACACCAGCAACGCGAATGTACTGTATCTTTGGCCTGATGTGGATACTGTACAGGTGACTGCTGTCATGTTGCAACACCCTCAAGATGTTCAACACATCTTATGTGGTGGATTGATGTTACGCCTACACAAGATGTGCACAGGCCTGTAGGATGTCTAGTGTTCCACATCTACATTATGACCATTATACAAAGGCCATGGTTGAACCATGTGTAGCCATTGTATGACAAGGAGTACACACAAGCACAATGCGTCAACTGTGTGGGTTGCTCCATGTCTCTGGCCATCCTCCATGGCCATGTGTGTACACGTGTTGCCCAAATTATTGTGATGGGCATCTATTTCACATGTCTGTGTTGTCCCATATGACATATATGCTCCACTGACAACAGGGTTATGCAGTTAAAGGGTGGTATGTGGGATATGTTTTCAGGTTAGGTAGGCAGTGTAGCAGCAAGGCCAATAGATGCCATGGACATGTCAGGATAGCACATCACATTGTGTGACATTCATAGCAGGGCTATGATCCTCACCAGAGAAACCTGTGTGCAGGCCATACTCCAGCCCACTGTGTAGTACTGTTTGTATTCACCACATGTGTAGATCAGATCTGTAGTACATCTCTAAAGTGAACAGCACTTCCACCATTGTATGCACAGCTGTCAACACATCTGGCAATAAAGTTTGTAAGGATTCATGACACAAATGTCCATTATGTTGACTGCTGCCTAGGTGGTAGTTCATGGGTACAGGGTTATTAACATAGGGGTGATAATGTGAATTGCTCCTAGGTCATAGTCATTTGCATACTTCAATAGGCAGATGCCTTCTGTTTGTCTGTGAGGTATGGACTACAATGAGGGGGAATAAAATTCTTTAACCCTGACATACTGTAGCTGCCACTGCTGTGATGATCACGTATTATTCAGACACCTTCTGCAGTGTTGCTTCTACCAGCAGTCCTGTTGCAAAACACTCATGTGACATAGGAATGTACATCTAGTATAACGAGTGTAGGTGGTACACAGTATGGGTGATGGTGTTCTATGATCTGGCAAGGTTATGATATGCAGTGTGACATCAACCATACTGACATCGACATCTGTACTGCTGACATCACTTAAATGATCAAGGTTCATGGCCTTCCAGACCAGACTCAGCAGGGTAGTAGTAAAGTACTTCCCATTATCAGTGGTGTCTCCCCCTTTGTGGGTTGTGATTCCTGCTGGTGTGCACCATTCAGTGTGTACACAACCTGACATGGAGCTATGTTTTACATGATGTGTATGTGGAGAGCATCTTGTTTTGCCATATTTGTATGATACAACCTATGATGTGGGCAGGTCCCATGCAGACTGAGTGCAGATTGTACATGCATAGTTGTGGGTACAGGGGCCCTGTGGTGTATACATGGATATATGCTTGTGTACTTGTTGGAGGGAGGGGGCTATGTGTTTATATTACTCAAGACCCTATCTGGATTGCTTATTCATACTAAGCACTTGTTCAGGACTTGTAAACACTACGTAAGCTAATAATTACTATAGCACTCAATCTTCCTCATTACCTACAGGTAAGGGTGAACAGGTTTTGTACATACTTTTTTCACTTGCGTAGAGTAATGTAGCTCTTGTACTCACTTTCCTCACTTATCTAGGTGAATGTAGTTCTATATTCAGGCATGTCCAAGAGTCAGCTGCCAGTGTTCTCACCTGTCTATCTGATGAATCTGGAGATCTTGAGGCAATGTACACATTGCTTCATATACACAGACAAGCCTCTCCGCCTAACACCCAACACTACAACCTGTGAGAGATGCACTCATCTAGCCAACTGGAGGTAAAGGTCTCTCCAACCAAGCCTGACCCTGACTGTCATGTGGAGAAGGTACACAGTCGCACAACACCACACTCATCACATAAGTCTCATTGAATCTACCCCACCATTAACTGGGAAAACTACTCATGTACCAACACATTAGCTCAATGGTTTCTGGAATTCATAAACACCAATGCCCTGACTCAACATATCCACACACCCACCAGGGGCAACAATATCCTAGACCTAGTCATTACCAACATGAGTGACTGGTGCTCCACATGTGAAGCCAACTCCTCGTTGGTCCGATCAGACCATGTGCTGAACACCATTGATATCCACATCCTGCACCTACCCCCCATTAAGGGAACCACAGTATAATATGTCTACAAGGCCAACTACATGCTTCTTAAGACAGATGTGGTAGACGTCATGACACCCATGCAGATGGACAGTACTGTTACAACTGCTGAATCCTACACAAATGCACTCTATAAGCACTTACAGGAGTGCATGGCTTGTGCTATCCCAAACAGAACAAGGACGCTATACTCCTAATTAACTAAACCAATCTGGTGGTCCCCTGCCATAAACATATTGTACTACAGGAGGAAGACAATGTTGCAAAAGAGAGTACAATACCATGCATAGAGGAGATCCCTGGCCAGCCTGAGTAAGAAGGTGAGATCCCTAATAAGATCCTCCAAAGCTAGCTACGAAAACTATACCACAACTAATACCAACAACAACCACAAATCATTCTATAGCTATGTCACATATATTGATGTCAACAACCAGATTTGCTCTGAGTTACAGCACAAAGGCACGAACATTACAGAAACAATTGATATTGGCAATATCCTGTCAAATCCCTCTCAAAGCTGCACACTCTAAAGGCAATATCACAGCATTCATGGGACCGGACAACATCCCAGGCTGTGTTTTACATGAACTTCAGATCATACTGTCTCCCCACCTACGCACCATGTTCAATAATAGCCTCACATCAGGCATAGTGCCCCATGAATGGCACACAGCAACAGTCATCCCACTCCACAAAGGTGGTGCCACAATGGACCATGGGAATTATTTCCCTACAGGCCTGACTAGACTGGTCTGCAAGGCTATGGTGCACATCATGGATCACTGTCACAGAGACATTGGGTACCTCCCAACCTTTGAAACCTCCCTGTTTGTCATTGTTAAGGCCGGACCATGCCTCCTAAACCTGATGGATGTCTTAGAGACAGTTACCAAGGCATTAGATGAGGGTAAACAGTTCCACACAGCCTACCTAGATCTCTCATAGGCTTTCAACACCATTCATCCTTCTGGTATTATCAACATACCCATCCGCCTGAACAATAACCTCTACGTCATGTGATGGTTTGCAAAGTGGTTCATGGACAGAACCCACACAGTGGGAGTTGCATACCCTGGGTCCGACTGTATACCCATTACAAGTGGCGTCCCCCAGGGCTCAGTCCTAGGACCCCTCATGTTCGGTATATACTTCTCTGATGTACAGACAAGCACAGGAGGGCTTTGGCTGAAAAGGTTTGCAGATGACTGCAAATTAGGGGACATAATTGTTTCCCCAGCTGTTAAGGGAACCCCAGTAGATAGCAATCTCTCCTTTAATACCCATAATGACAAGGTGGTTAGAATATCCTTCTACATGGCCCCCTAATCTCTAATGGGTTCGCATCCAGATCAGAGGGGCCATTGTGACTCTACACATGTCATATTAGACCCATTAAAGGATATAACACCCCATTTAGGATATACCTTACAAGACAACTGCAGCAGCTTGGAAGACCACACCAGTACCATACCAAGGGGATTACTGACCTCAAACGCATGCCCTATGCAGCCCAACCTATAAAACTCCAGCTGTACTCAGTTGCATACCGCATACTCACAGGTGATCTCTGCTTGATATACAAGGCCCATGTCCAACCCTGTATTGCTGGATATGCTCCACCTAAACAGAAGCCCCTGACAGCCACATGCTCTAGGAATATACACCTAACCACAACGATGAGTAGGACATGCTGGATGGATAGATTCCTGACCCAGACACTCCCTATGCTTTGGAACATCATTCCAATGTACATCAGGCAGGGCACCTCATGCCAGCAGTCCTGTTGCAAAACACTCATGTGACATAGGAATGTACATCTAGTATAACGAGTGTAGGTGGTACACAGTATGGGTGATGATGTACTATGACCTGGCAAGGTTATGATATGCAGTGTGACATCAACCATACTGTCATCTACATGTGTACTGCTGATATCACTTAAATGATCAAGGTTCATGGCCTTCCAGACCAGACTCAGCAGGGTAGTAGTAAAGTACTTCCCATTATCAGTGGTGTATCCCCCTTTGTGGGTTGTGATTCTTGCTGGTGTGCACCATTCAGTGTGTACACAACCTGACATGGAGCTATGTTTTACATGATGTGTACATGGAGAGCATCTTGTTTTGCCATATTTGCATGGTACAACCTATGATGTGGGCAGGTCCAATGCAGACTGAGTGCAGCTTGTACATGCATAGTTGTGGGTACAGGGGCCCTGTGGTGTATACATGGATATATGCTTGTGTACGTGTTGGAGGGAGGGGGCTATGTGTTTATATTACTCAAGACCCTATCTGGATTGCTTATTCATGCTAAGCACTTGTTCAGGACTTGTAAACACTACATAAGCTAATTACTATAGCACTCAATCTTCCTCATTACCTACAGGTAAGGGTGAACAGGTTTTGTACATACTTTTTTCACTTGCGTAGAGTAATGTAGCTCTTGTACTCACTTTCCTCACTTATCTAGGTGAATGTAGTTCTATATTCAGGCATGTCCAAGAGTCAGCTGCCAGTGTTCTCACCTGTCTATCTGATGAATCTGGACATCTTGAGGCAATGTACACATTGCCATATATACACAGACAAGCCTCTCTGCCTACCACCCAACACTACAACCTGTGAGAGATGCACTCATCTAGCCAACTGGAGGTAAAGGTCTCTCCAACCAAGCCTGACCCTGACTGTCATGTGGAGAAGGTACACAGTCGCACAACACCTCACTCATCACATAAGTCTCATTGAATCCACCCCACCATTAACTGGGAAAACTACTCATGTACCAACACATTAGCTCAATGGTTTCTGGTATTCATAAACACCAATGCCCTGACTCAACATATCCACACACCCACCAGGGGCAACAATATCCTAGACCTAGTCATTACCAACATGAGTGACTGGTGCTCCACATGTGAAGCCAACTCCTCGTTGGTCCGATCAGACCATGTGCTGAACACCGTTGATATCCACATCCTGCACCTACCCCCCATTAAGGGAACCACAGTATAATATGTCTACAAGGCCAACTACATGCTTCTTAAGACAGATGTGGTGGACGTCATGACACCCATGCAGATGGACAGTACTGTTACAACTGCTGAATCCTACACAAATGCACTCTATAAGCACTTACAGGAGTGCATGGCTTGTGCTATCCCAAACAGAACAAGGACGCTATACTCCTAATTAACTAAACCAATCTGGTGGTCCCCTGCCATAAACATATTGTACTACAGGAGGAAGACACTGTTGCAAAAGAGAGTACAATACCATGCATAGAGGAGATCCCTGGCCAGCCTGAGTAAGAAGGTGAGATCCCTAATAAGATCCTCCAAAGCTAGCTACGAAAACTATACCACAACTAATATCAACAACAACCACAAATCATTCTATAGCTATGTCACATATATTGATGTCAACAACCAGATCTGCTCTGAGTTACAGCACAAAGGCACGAACATTACAGAAACAATTGATATTGGCAACATCCTGGCAGATCCCTCTCAAAGCTGCACACTCTAAAGGCAATATCACAGCATCCATGGGACCGGACAACATCCCAGGCTGCGTTTTACATGAACTTCAGATCATACTGTCTCCCCACCTACGCACCATGTTCAATAATAGCCTCACATCAGGCATAGTGCCCCCTGAATGGCACACAGCAACAGTTATCCCACTCCACAAAGGTGGTGCCACAACGGACCATGGGAATTATTTCCCTACAGGCCTGACTAGACTGGTCTGCAAGGCTATGGTGCACATCATGGATCACTGTCACAGAGACATTGGGTACCTCCCAACCTTTGACCCCTCCTTGTTTGTCCTTATTAAGGCCGGACCATGCCTCCTAAACCTGGTGGATGTCTTAGAGACAGTTACCAAGGCTTTAGATGAGGGTAAACAGTTCCATACAGCCTACCTAGATCTCTCATAGGCTTTCAACACCATTCCTCCTTCTGGTATTATTGACATACCCATCCGCCTGAACAATAACCTCTACGTCATGTGATGGTTTGCAAAGTGGTTCATGGACAGAACCCACACAGTGGGAGTTGCATACCCTGGGTCCGACTGTATACCCATTACAAGTGGCGTCCCCCAGGGCTCAGTCCTAGGACCCCTCATGTTCGGTATATACTTCTCTGATGTACAGACAAGCACAGGAGGGCTTTGGCTGAAAAGGTTTGCAGATGACTGAAAATTAGGGGACATAATTGTTTCCCCAGCTGTTACAGACACCATCTGGAAGGGTCGCACTGAGATGGATACCTGGTGTTAATATCATGGCGTCAAGCTGAATGCCTAAAAGTGCATAGTCATCCCTTTTGGATATAACTAATTACCCGTGGACTAACACATAGGTGCTAGTCCCCAACATACAGAAAAGGTAATATGGAATCCGGGAACCCCAGTAGATAGCAATCTCTCCTTTAATACCCATAATGACAAGGTGGTTAGAGTATCCTTCTACATGGCCCCTTAATCTCTAATGGGTTCGCATCCAGATCAGAGGGGCCATTGTGACTCTACACATGTCATATTAGACCCATTAAAGGATATAACACCCCATTTAGGATATACCTTACAAGACAACTGCAGCAGCTTGGAAGACCACACCAGTACCACACCAAGGGGATTACTGACCTCAAACACATGACCTATGCAGCCCAACCTACGAAACTCCAGATGTACTCAGTTGCATACCGCATACTCACAGGTGATCTCTGCTTGACATACAAGGCCCATGTCCAACCCTGTATTGCTGCATATGCTCCACCTAAACAGAAGCCCCTGAGAGCCACATGCTCTAGGGATATACACCTAACCACAATGATGAGTAGGACATGCTGGATGGATAGATTCCTGACCCGGACACTCCCTATGCTTTGGAATATGATTCCAATGTACATCAGGCAGGGCACCTCATGAGCACTCTTCAAGGGAAACCTTGACATGTGGATGGGAGACAGACATGTACACTGGGAATCACTGCAGTGGCCCTGCTGGACAGAGGCACAGGGAACTATTTGCTCTCCCATTCAGAGGCACAGGGAACCAACCTATGGGGGTGGAGAAAGTCAACACATGCTAGCTAGGCTTACAGATACCCTTAGTAAGACAGCCTAGTACCTACCTTTGCACATATTACATGTCTTATGTTCATGGATAGTTAAATAGCTCTTCCATTTTATTGTGCTATCATGCTGATAAACTGTCGGCTCACTAAAAGACATATGTATCCTGTTATTGTGTATTGTAAATGCCAATTGACATAACTAAGGTTTGCCTAACATTACAGTAATGCTATGTAGCTTGTAATACATATCTGCCTACAATACTGTACATTACACAGTTATTGGCACAATATCCCACAATGCAAATCATACTTGCACAGTAGCCCAACCTTCCACATGTTATTCTCTGTAATACACCCATACATATGGCTACAGTTACAATATATCAACATATACTATCCCCTGTTATAGCACATACTTGTTGGACCAGCCCTGCCACTGACATCGGCTGGTGAGGAGTATTTCTTTTCATAGCCCTTATATAGCATCCCTTGTGGTGTATGCAGTGTTTGCCTTGTGACCTACTGCAGTACACACAAATACTACAAGCATTACTATGCTCAACAATACATCACTACAAGACAACTGTTTCCACTATATGGATTGCGTGCACTTTAAATACTACAGAATAGTACTACATACACAGACATACTGATTGTTGTACATACCTTATTAGTAACCCGACGTGTCATTAACTGTTGATTCAATCCTTTTTGGTTTGTGTTTCAATGTTCATTGTAACGTTTTGCTGGTATATACGGATGGTTTGAATGTGTGATAACACATCCTTTTCTAGTTACATATTGGTAACATGTGGTATCCTGTCCACCAATTGCTGTTCCAAAGTACTTCACTGGATGCACATCAGCTGTGCAGCTACTCCATTAGCCGATACCATGGAAACAGTGGTCTATAAGTGAGTACTCCTTTTAGGCATTGTCTGTTTGCCTTACTTTCGAGGGAGACAGCCTAGATGTGTTATTGTGATATATTTCAACAGCTATATGGAGACACACAGAGATATATTAGCTTCATGACTCCCGTGGGCTGTGTGTAATGGCGAGACGATTTAGTTCTACATGTGAGTACAGCTGTTATATTTTGGAATAGTGCTACTTATGCAGGGTTTGTTTGTACCTGATACTTCTGCAGATGTTTAAGTCTGGCAAGGATGTTTGGCCAGCTCAAGGCCGTATGGCTATGCATGAACTGTTATGTGGTGTACAGTGTGCTCACCAGACATCCTTGATTTTGTGTACAAGTGTAGCATACTGTGCTGTTACTCACTAATTGCTAACATATCCCAGTGTACGCACAACACTCTGAAACGGGATTAGTGCAAACAAACCCTATTACATCAGCAGCTCTTCCATTGTATAACAGCAGCTATTTCACATAGGGCCATGTTAATGTGTCTCTGACAAGGTATGTTAAGGCTTCTGTAGATGTCGTACAGTGTGTGAATGATTTGTGATGTTATTACAGTTTATATTGTAATATGTTTGGGTGTCGGGGTGATGCTGGTGGGTGTGCTTAGCAGATGCAGGTGTGTAGGAACTGCTTTTATACATAATCACTATGTGCGTGAGGGTTCCTTCCTTATTTGAACACCTATCGTTTTGTGGACTAGTACAATGGTAATTGCAGACTGATTCATTAAGGCACTGTTATGTGGTTCCTGTATAGCATGCAGGTGATGTTAGTCCTTTAATCCCTTCGGTAATACATCTGAATGTAATAATGTGTTGCTACATGATAGCTGTGTATTTCTGTCATACGTATTTGCAGTCATCGTAGTTGTGTTGGTGACTGACCCTCTTTGGCTAGGGTTGCCACCTTTTCATATGGCCATAGTGGGACCTTTTCGGGACACACATCTGATTTTACATGCTGACACAAACCCACGGTCAGTACAAGGGATAGAACTTTCCTTTCCTGCCTAATTATAAGCTTATTATTGTAGCAGTTTAGTTGCTTATCTTGTTTCCTGTAACATGTAGGTATTTTAGATACAGAAATAACTATTGTATGCAACAATTACAGTACATATGGGACATAATTATGTCCTACAATCCCCGGACATTTGCCACATTAAAATATTTGATCAGGACACAACTGCCCAAAGAGGGAGTGTCCCTCACAAAGTGGGACAGGTGGTAACACTTTCATTGGCTCATGTCCATAGCACATATTTGTAATAATGTATAGGCATTTACTCTCCATATCCTTTGTTCATAAAGGTTGGTAGTGGCAGAATGTGTGATTGCTATGGTCTGTGTTATACACATATATGAACACTTCAACCGGTGTATACGGGAGACCAATGGAATCCCGAAACCACAGTGTTCTGATGCACACAGTACCGGGACCAGACTCCCATACCCCACATTACTGACATCGACAGTAACTAGCAAAGGTAACACGAACATGGAACACACACATGCACACACAGACACACTGCTACCCAACATATCCAAACAAACCATCCTACACTACATATGAGCAGGTGGCCAAGCCCCCCTACACCCCCCATGCAGGTGTCTGTGTCCCCCACACCACCCCTTACTTTAATATTCTACATCCTAGGTCACACAAACAGACGCACAAAGCTAACCCATGACCACACATTACAGTCCCCCAAGAACACTCACCACACACAGAACACACACTTACACACAATACAGCCATAAGAAACACACATACACACAGTAACCTACCCAAACCGCAACACCAGAAGCACTGACTAACTGTCCATTAACATCGAGAGATTACACCTCGTGCATCTGGTGTTTCGGGACTGTGTTCTTTCGGACCTTAAGCCTCGGGATTACACGCGTTGGTATGGAAAGCAGTCTGTATGTGGCAGTTATCTAATTTATATGTACCTCCATGGTTATGTGGATGTTGTTAACCTATCTATATATCTACATATATATGTATATCCCCATATATCGACATATCTCTCTCTCTCTCTCTCTCTCTCCCTCTCTCTATATATATATATGATGATGGATATATATATATATATATATATATATATATATATATATATATATATATATATATATATATATATGGGTCTACTTCTAAACACCGACAGCATGATTCCCGACACAAAACTCACCGACGCCAAATAACCGAAAACACACAAACCCGACAACGCAAAACACGAACACCAAATCACCGACACGGGCGTAAACAACACGCGACACTACATACCATACACACTAGCCCTGACCCAAACCCTAACCCTAAGGTCCGACACTGCACACTTCACCTACCTGCACTAACCCTAACTCACTTACCCCTAGCCCAAGCTCCGACACTATCGCACACTTCACCTACCTGCACCTAACCCTAACTGACTTACCCACCCGTAGCCCAAGCTCCGACACTATCGCACACTTCACCTACCTGCACGGTAACCCTAACTCACTTACCCACCGCTAGCCCAAGCTCTGACACTATCGCACACTCCACCTACCTGCACCTAACCCTAACTCACTTACCTGACCACTCCTACCTCCGTCACTATCGCACACTTACCAGGTCGCGATCGCAGGTTACCCTTGTCGGTCTTTCCACTGTCGTGAATCACCCTGTCGGTATCGTACCTGTCGGTCATCTGGCGTCGGTGATTTCGCGTCGGGCAATCGGCGTTGGTCTTCTGAATGGGACCCATATATATATATATATATATATATATATATATATACATATATATATATATATATATATATATATATATATATATATATATATATATATATATATCATACATTTTTCATTGGTACATGCCGGTTTGTCCTATTTCAACACATTCCTACCTTTTGTGTTTTATCCTGTCAGTATACTAGACTGCCATTGGTACATCTCAGGTAGCTTAGTGGTATGTTATTGTGATGAATGTGTACATGGTTGTGTGTTCTAATCCTGGCAGTGATATCTTACCTCTCAGAGAAGGCATTGGTAGTGCAAGGGTGATTAATGCACATTTCAGCAGTTGTGTGTTCTACATGTTTATTATTCTGTGGAGAACTACCTATATATGCAAGCTGTGTTTAAGGTATACTATGTAACATGTACACATCTGTGAAGATTCCTGTCAGGGATACTCCCCATTATTTGGAACTTCATCCCTGATTACATTATACAAAACCCCTCACTGACACTCCGGGGAATCCTTGCAGAGTGGGTGGTGAACAGTAGCTACACCCAAGGGATCCCACAAGTGGCTCTGCTCCACAGAGGGACAGTTAGATGATCGATGGGGTGGCGACAGCAGACATGTTTTGCCTATGCTTATGAGTGGCTTTGGCAGTTGGGCATGTACCTACCTATGTATCTATGAACCTGTACATACAGTATAGACACATGCTGATCGCATAATTTACTGTTCAGGTATTGACTTACCTTGTGCCAATATCGGTTGTGTGTACAGTAGTTGACGGCTACCTATGTAGAATGCACACAGTAGACCACCTATACATGACAATTTACAGGTGGTCATGTGTGTGTGCCATCCATGTTTGCTGTATGTGCAGGTGGAGAAGGGTGTCAGTCCATAAGTGCCTACACTGTCAGTGTGTGTGCTATACGTTCCCTCTTTGCCAAGGCATGGGCATACTGAGCACGGCTCCATCTGCCTACTGGGGCTAGCACAGGATGTCCATGTTCTGAGTCTCCCTGTGTCTGTGGGTCCCTTGGCGATGGTGGTGGGCTGTGAGGGCTTTCACCATTCTGTCCCTGCTGCAGCTGTTTCCATAGGATCATATTGTGCAGCATGGCACATACTATGAAGATGTGGGCACATGTTCCTGGAGAGTACTGCAAGGCACCACTAGATATGTCCAAGCAATGGAACCATGATTTCAGCATCCCAAACATGCACTCTATGATGATTCTGGTTTCTGCATGTGCCTCATTATGGCATTCTTGCATGGCTGTGTGTGCATTTCTGATGGGAGTCATCATCCACGGTTCAAGTGCATAGCCAGCATCCCCTACCAGGTGGCCATATGGGGATGCCTCCCTTGGCAAATACCTGATACAGCTGTGAGGCATGCCAGATGTGGGAGTCGTTATAGCTTCCAGGGCTGCCAGCACATACATCCATGATAATGCCCTGGGCACTGCACATGATCTGGCAGTTGATGGAGGGGAATCCCTTGCGGTTTATGTAGCACCTACCCTGCTCACCGGGTGGTGACTTGATGTGTATGTGTGTGCAGTCTATTGCACTCAGTACCTCTGGGTAGTCTGCCACATGGTGGAAGAGGCACATATTGCTGGCCAACTCCTCCTGCATTCAGGGGAAGTATATGTGCTCATTGGCATGTGGTAACATGGCATCCAGGAACTGGTGGGGTATCCTGGAAGCTGATGCCTGTGAGATCCCCATGATATCCCCAGTTGGCCTTTGGAATGTACCTGTGGCTAGTATTCTCAAGCTTACACATACCTTCGTGTCCACTGGGATGGGTTCCCCTCTGTTACTTCTGGCTCTGAGGCATGGCTGGCACAACTCAACAAGTTGCTGTATGATGTCCCTGTCCACCATGTAATGCTCTACTATCTCCAGATCATGTAGCCCCTGGTAGGTTACCCTGGGTCTGAACACTCATTTCCTCCTCTGGTGCCTGAGATGGTTGTCAGCATCATCCACCACACCACCATCAGTCTCCAACACATGCTGGTGAATCAAAGCAATGGCAGCCCCTAACATATACATATTCAAAGTTTCCCGTCTGTATACACCAATGGTGTAGAGTGTCTGGGAATACAAAAGTGTGTGTGTGGGGCTTTCACACCTTATACTATTGTGCAATGGATGATGCTGGTATAAATGGGTGTGATTCTGCTATTCCAGCTGCAGGGTATCTTAATTATTGGTTTTACAGCAGGTACTGCTATAGTGGGGCCTTTGGTGTTGACTTACACTTGTCTGCCGTGATTCATCTATTGCCCTTTACTTCTATTTTCAACCCAATTCACCTCCCATTGTCAGGCATGCATCCAGCTGCTGCCTTTCTTGTTTTGTGCTTCCACAACCCATGATTGTGTTGGGAAATGTGTTATGTAGCTGATCTACTGCAAGTTTGCTTTGTTCTGCTATGACAGTTCTCTTTTCTTTGCTGTATGGCACCTCCCCTTTCCTGTTCTCTAGGTAGCTGCTAGCAGCCTTGTTAGCTGTTGTCTATGGCCCACTGTGAGTTTCTAGGTGTTACTTACTCATTTGTACTCCAATTACCATGCTGCAGCATTTCCTTATTGTCTTCCAGTATCCTTCCTGTTTCAGCTGTGGTGCACACTGCGCACAACCATTTACCGGGATTCATGTGGGTTTTCATCCATGTTCACATGAACTTTTGGTTACCTTGTGTGCTCTCAGCTAAGCAAAGCTATGGCTACTTCCACACCCCTATCCTGCGGCTTTGCTTAGCAACATGCAACACGGATTAGCAATGATCCAATATGCTTACAGCTACAGTGGCGTGCCCCTTTCTTGATGTCATGTTTACCTCCAGGCCACTCCTCAGTGTTGTAATGCTATGCCATGTGGTACATCCTTACACAGGCAGGGCATTTGCGATTCAATATTACTTGACTCATTTGCATGGCATTGACTGCTAATTCCTAGTTACCGCACGGAACAATGTCATAGAGCCTTAGCAACCCTTGCAACATGGTTGTGGTGTAGCATGCATGCCATTGACTATTATGGGGATATCATGAATTGCATTACATTACAGTTTTATGACATCTAAATACATTTTCCTTGTGATCCCATTTGTGCACCGATGCACTGCGGTTTTACTTTGCGTTGGTGTGGCCATGACATTAAATGTTATTTTTTATATGTTGTGCATGTTGTTTTATGCCATTGGCGATATGTTTAGTCATTGGCATATATTAACATTATAATACATAAGTTTGGTCTGCTTTCATGGCTCTGATTTTATGTCTGACAAAATGTGAACCGTTTTTTTTTTTTTGGTTTACATTTCTACATGCTTACGCTACGCCTGCGCAACTTCATGACTCACTATATACCTTCATTTGCATGCTACACTGCTGTGCATGGGGTAATTAGCATACATGTGTCAAGAGCTGTGCAGCTTTGGCATACGCAGGTAGTGGACATGGAAACAGCTCTTACCTGAATTGCTCGACGGCCATATTTGGCACTAGATCGCCAACGCTATTCAGGCGCATGGCACAAGCTTCATGAATCCCGGGGCAAGACTCGTAAAGCCAAATGGAAATGGAATTGGTCACATGTTTTAGAGCTCCAGCAGAGAGCAGTGCTATATCATTCAGGCAATGACCCCCCCCCCCCCCATAGTCTAGGATGGAGCAGACAAAGTCAGATGATTGTCCCTGCCATCCAGTTTTAGAGATTTTTTTTTTTTATTCTGTTACTTAAAAAATATAATTTCTATCTGATTCTATAGGTGATTGTTGTGGAGACCATTTATTTCCGATGTTTTAAACTTATGTGAATCAGTCCTGTGAGTTATCTAGAGTTAAATTTGACAGATGGCAGTTATGTTTTATAGAGTTCTAAGCTGTGTCAGTGAAAGGGTATGGCATAGTATAGCACTAAATTTATACAAATGCTGTTGTTGTGTCTACTGGTCAGATGATTTTGCACATTTCTCTGTAGATGTCATGAATTTTATGAACATGTGTAACACACAATTCACTGAATTATTTTTTTTATTTGACATTTGTTAACCGGGTTGGCCCAACTGAGCCAAAGGCTCATTTTCAGTGGAGACCTGAGGAGAAAAGCTCCAATCAACATACAAACATACAATAAAAAAATGATACAAAGTACAATTCCCAAAACCTGAGGAGACAAGTTCCAGCATACATACAAAAGCACAATACCTTAAATGGTACATGGAAAAATTCCCATTACAATAATATACAATGTAATAAAAGGAGATATAAGTTATATAACAAAAGCATCAAGAGGAAAAAGACATAACAGTGGCATAACAGCAGTTAAGATATAATTCTGAAGTTAAATGTTCCATCTGTATGATGTAAGAAGTATAAAAGCACTGGTTTACATGTCAGATAAAGGACAGAAATAAGGAGTGAGAGTAAGACAAATAATTGTACAAGATTTGAAGAGGAGTGATACAAATAGAGGGGAGTTAGAGACTACAGCAATGTTAAGTGGGTGCTTGGCATGATCAGGAACAAGTATTTAGGAGGTAGTGCTTTAACTCTTTTTGTAAACTGGTATTGTTGAGAGATATTGCTTATGCTAGGGTTATTCATTCAGTTATTGAATGAACTGATTGCATTGTCATTTGGGAGAGTATAAATAAATATTTTTTTTTCTTTTCTAGTTTTTTGCTTTAAAATACTCTTTCTCTGTACTTGTTATGATACCACTATTTCATTTATTTTATCTTAGATTTGTTCAATTGGTGGGTGAGTTGTTCCTGGGACACTTTCAGCCATAACCTGTTTCATAGTTGTTGTATCTAAGTGGGACAAACAAAATGGCATATGCTTATTACACTGCACTTTTCAAGACATGTTGCAAAGTGTTAACTGGTTACATAGCTTGTCAGTTGTAGATGCAAGTCAAATAAAATTTTATAAAACTGTTTCAAAAAAACTTCAGAAAATTTCCTGCAATGAAAGATATAGAAATGTTTCCAAACTGAGGAAACAAACAATCAAAACAAACAAGTAAAAAAAAAAGAATAGTAATTATTTGCAAGTTTTAAAAATCTTGCATCGTATGGACATTGATACTCGACAAAAATGTTCTTAAATTATTTCAATAAATGAGTTAATATGCACATGCACTTATTTACAACAAGTCAATGCATTATTTATAAATATATAATCAATTTATGCAGACAGTATGGAGAGCCAACAAGAGAAGGCTATAGTTTGTTTAGGATATTACTTTTGGCCACACGTAATTATGAGAAATCATACCTGTCTACCTCTCAGGTCAGGAAATTTGAACACATCCAAAATAGTCTGTGAAAAAAGGCTCAAAACTGGGGATTGATTTTAATCATTTCTCTTTTAAACTTAGTATTTTTTAGAATTAGAATTTTTGTATTAGTGTGCATTTTCTGAAGGATATGAAGTTTGAAACTCATCTGTCTGTCATTATTTAGTAGCTACTATCCTCATTTTTTGTGTGTATGGAAGGTAATAGGTAGAATGCATTAGGCTGTGTCAGTGTCTGTTATTGCCTCTGTAACAATTACTTTTGCTGATTTCAGTTAAGGTTCATAGGTTCATAGGTTCATAGGTAGGTACTAGGCTATCAGCCCAAGGGCCTATGTAAGCCTAGTCAACAAGGTTCCTGGCTTACGCCACCCAAGAAAGTTATTTTCCTGTGCCACTGTCGAGCAGAGACACAGAAGTGATCCCGGGGTGTATTTCCTATTTCCCATCCACTCATCAAGATTTTTCTTGAAGAGTGCTAATGAAGAACTTTGCTTGACATAGATGGGTAGCCTGTTCCAGAGTATGGGAAGTCTCTGGGACAGGAATCTATCCCCCCAGCATGTCCTGTTTATTGTAGTGACATGGTTTAGGTCCCTAGAGCATGTAGCTTGGAGGAATTGGGATTTCTTTAGGTGTAGCATGTCCAACAGCTCTGGGTTTGACATAGCTTTATATGTTAGGCAGAGATCACCTTGGAGTAGGTAATATGCTACGGAGTAAAGCTGAAGTTTTTTGAGGCGGTCAGTGTGGGGCATTTATTTGAGGCCAGTAATCTTCTTTGTGAGGTACTTCTGTGGCCTTTCCAGCTGCTGCAGATGTCTTGTGCAGTACATTCGAAAAGGGGCGTTGTACTCTATAATGGGTCTAATGAGTGTCAAGTAGAGGGGAACAATGACCTCTTTTTTCCTGGATGAGAACCCTTTTATGATGAGGTGTGAGTTTTAATGTAAGTGAGTTTTAATGTGTTTTTCCTTCTAAAATTGGCATACCTAGTTTAATGGGTAGGCACAGATGGAAGGAGTTAGTATGTAAAGATACTTTCTCTGTTTTTTTTTTTTTTTTTGCAGGATTGGTGAACATAGGAGGGTAAAAAAAACTATCAGTGCTGTCACAGTAGGTCTTAACTGTGTGTTTATTGCTGATGTCTGTTATTAAAGGTGAGCTGCAGTGGATGGGAGGGTCTTATGATAGCCATTGAAGAGTAAGCAGCTCTCTCCTTACAACTTGGAGTTAAACTAAACCATCCATCAGCATCCTATTAATCTGCCATCTAAGACTGTCAAATACTCAGCTCCTAAAATATGTTTAAATTAAACAAACAGTTTGGACTCTCATTACCTATGAATTGGAGTGAGCTTGAGTCATCTTACTTTTAGTACGGCTGTTCTTCCATGTGTGAGCCTCTGAACCGGCTTGCTTTTCTATAGGATATCTTTTTCTATGAAGAAATATAAAACATTCTCTCAAACTTCATTAATTGCTCAAATATCACAATTGGTCTTAGTATAAATTGACCCAAAAATATGATCACATGCATGCTCAAACTACTAAAATCAAATTTTCATCTTTGGTAACAGCTGAAAAAGATTACACTAGTAAGTGGCCTAAAGGAAGCAATAGAGAAAAAAAGTACCACCCTCCAGAATTAAATTAGAACATATTTTGCACTGGATGACTTAAAATTGCTCTTCAACATTTTGCAAATTGATAAGGATAACATACTGAGTAAGCGTACTATTATTAATACTAACTCTAAATGAAATTAGAAAAAAATAAATAAATGGCATTATCTGGAAGTCATATTTCTGACTGAGAAGATTATCTACACTGGAAGATAATCTAGCTTAGATGTCGATAAGACTTTCCTTCTATTAAAGAAAAATAACTGTGTTCGGAATCATGGAGCAGAAGGAACACATTTTTGATATGTATGCCCAACAATACAGAATTAAGACTATTAGAGACTGTAACAATTTTACTATATGACTAAAAGTCAGCGAAGAATATGATCATTAAACTAGTTCAATGAGCACTTAGGAAATCATAACAACCAAACATCGCCAGGCAAATGAATGTCAAATTGTTAAATTAACAGGATGCAATCTTATTACTGAAAAGTGGCTACATTTATAGGTTCATAGGTTCATAGGTTCATACTAGGCTATCTGCCCGAGGGCATTTACAAGCCTAGCCCATAGTTTTGTGGCTTACGCCACCCCTTTAGTATGGGGAACTATACCCATTATTTTGCTGTGCCTCTGTTGAACAGTGACACTGAGGTAATCCCTGGGGTATATCTGCGATCTCCCATCCATTGGTCAAGATTTCTCTTGAACAAGGCCAGCGAGGTGCTCTGCCTCACATATACCGGGATTTTATTCCACAGCATAGGGAGTCTTTGGGTGATGAATCTATCCCTCCAGCACGTCCTATTAATAGCCGTGTCGAGGTTTAAGTCTCCCGCCCTTGTGGCTCTGACGGATCTAGATTTTTTGAGGTGAAGCATATTCATCAAATCTGGGTTTGACATGGCCTTGTATGTTAGGCAAAGGTCACCTCTGAGCAAGCGGTAGCGACTGAATAGAGCTGGAGTTCTTTCAGTCGGGCAGCATAGGACAGATGTTTGAGACCCTTTATCCTTTTGGTGAGGAACTTTGTGGCCTTTCCAGCTGCTGCAAGTGTCGGGTCAGATACATTCCGAATGGGGCATTGTACTCAATCATTGGTCTGATGAGTGATGAGTATAGGGAGACTATGACCTCCCTTGATCTAGATGAGAATCCCTTCATGATAAGGTGGGCAATGTAGAAGGTCTTCCTAACTACTTTAGCTACATGGGTGTCGAATGACAGACTACTATCAACCTGGGTCCCCAGGTCCCTGATAACTTCTTCTGTACTCAGTGGATTGCCACCTATTTGGTAGCTAGGGGTAACCTTGTTTTTCCCGAAGGGTATGACTATGCATTTTTTGGCATTTAACTTTAGGCCATGGCTCTGGCACCAGTTATCCGTTTCTGTGAGACCCTTCTGAAGGATATCTGTGTCAGATGTGTTTTCTACTATGGCACCCAGTTTGCAGTCATCTGCAAACTTTGTCAGCCATAACCCTCCTGTGTTTGCTTGTACTTGGAAAAGTAGATGCCAAACAAGAGTGGGCCCAGGACTGAGCCCTGTGGTACACCACTTGTGACAGGCTTTGAGTCTGACATGGCGCCAGCAACTCTGACCCTGTGGGTTCTGTCACTCAACCAGTTTGCAACCCATCTTGTGATGTATGGGTTAACATTTAAGCTGATGAGTTTTTCAATGATACCCGAGTGGGGTATTGTATCAAAGGCCTTCGCCAGATCGAGGTAGGCTGTATGGACTGCCTTTCCCTCATCAATGGCTTTGGTGACTGTTTGGAAAAAGTCAACCAAGTTTAGAAGGCATGATCTGCCTTTGACAAAGCCAAACTGGGATGGATCCAAAGTCTGCAAATTCCCTATGTCTTTATTTATGAGGTCCATTATGATCCTCTCCATGGCTTTGCAGATAAGGCTTGTCAAGCTAATGGGCGGTAATTTCCAGGGTCGGTGGAGGCACCGCCTTTGTGAAGTGGGACCACAGTTGCAGTGCGCCACTCCTGGGTGCGTATCCAGAGGTAAGACTATGATTAAACAGCTGTCCTAGCTGTGGGTTTAATTCCTCGTTGAGTTCGTGGAGCACACAGCCGGGGACACCTTCAGGTCCCATGGATGCTGTGTTTTTGCTTTGGAGAGAGCAGTTCTCACTTGGGCGTTGGAGATGTTTGGGGGCTGCAATCGCTTGGTATAGATATCTCTCCTTTTGGGGAGGGGAGAAGTTTGCACTGAACCTGTCAGCCAGTATGTTGGCAATGTCTGTAGGATCAGTAATCTTCACATCATTTTGAACTAGTTCTGAGCATATCTGGGAGTTTCCTCCCAGGTTTCTAACATAGCTAAAGAAGGCCTTATGATTGTCTTTTGAGTCTTTAGCTATTTTTCTCTCAAAATTTGCTTTGGATGATTTTATGAGAGCTCTTAGTTTTTACTTATAGTGATCAAGGGTGTCTTACCTTTTAAGGATTTTGCTCTATCTTGTAGTAGCTTCCTCCTTTTGTTGTAGAGTTTGTTTATGGCTGGGGTCCACCAGAGTGGACGCTTGCCTTTGGTACAAAGAGTCTTTGTTTTGCTTGGGATTGCCTTATCCATGCAGTCCTGCAGGTGCTGGTAGAAGGCATTTGTAAGTGATTCAGCGGCTTGAGTACTGTTTTCCATCGGCTCGGGGCCTTAAAGGAGACCACACTAGTCTTTAGAAGTGTGAAGTCGGCTTTCGAGAAGTTCTTTACTGTGGTCTTTTTTATTTCAGGTGGGGGTGGGATGAGGACCTCCAGCGAGATTAGTTTGTGATCTGATCTCACCAGTGAGGGGTATACTTCCGGTGTTGAACATTGTGCTCCCATGTTCGTGATGATGAGATCAAGTATGTTTTCTCCTCTTGTGGGGATGGTGACTAGTTGTTCCATGGCATTTGAGTTTATGAATTCCAGGAACTTTTGGGCTAGGGTGTTTGGGCTTGAGTAGTGTTCCCAGTCTATATTAGGGTAATTGAAGTCACCTAGTATGATGGTGTTTGGTGATACATTTATCCCCTCTAGTGTTTTCAGGAAGGCCATGTGAGGTTCCTGAGTTTGTGAGGGTGGCCTGTAACATGCTACAATTTGCAGAGCAGTCTTGCCTATGGTTAATTGCACCTGGATGGTCTCCGATGCATCGTGCGTTGCCACCAGTCTTGAGGTGTGGGTGTCTTTGATGAATATGGATACCCCCCCTCCTTTCTTGGTATTGTCCGGATTTTGGGGCCGGAACACATGATAAGAGGTAAAACCTGATAGTGCTGGGGTGCTCTCAGGAGCCTTGAACCAGGTTTCTGTCACTGCACAGACATCGATGTTCTCCATACTGAGAAGGGCCTCGAGTCGTGCATTTTGAGATTTAGACTTCTGGCATTGAGCAGCATTACCCTTAGTTTTTTCTTTTTTCTGTTCTAGGGTGGTAGGTTTAGAATTTGAGCCTTGCCTAAAAAAGGCACTATGGGGGTGGCAAGAGCCTTTGCCAATATCCGGAATCCCAGGGGTGACAGGTGCAAGCCGTCCCTTGCGAAGCAGCGTGGCTTGTCCAGCATGTCATCCCAGGCAGACAGACATTGGATCCCCTTTGAATGACACCAGAGTTTAAGCCAATTGTTAAAGCTGATCATCTTATCTCTGTATTGTGGCATCATTCTTGGTGAAGGTAGGATACTGCTCAAGGTCAGGGTCATACCTGCCTGGGCTACATAATCAGAGAGCTCCTCAATGTCTCTTTTCATGTAGTCCAAGGAGGTGCGTCTCAGGTCGTTTACACCAGCGTGGACAATGACTGAGTCATATTTGTACCTGCTGTTGAGAGACCTGAGTGCTTGCGTTATGTGGCGGATTCTAGCGCCCGACAGGCAGCTTACTGTGACCTTCTCCTTACTCAGTCTGGTGAGCGGACGTCAGTGTGTCTGACTATGGAGTCACCAATGACTAGTGTGTCTGGCATTGTGTTTGGCCTTAAGGGCTGTGACTGTTTGACACTCTGACTGTGAGGTCTATGTGTTGCAGGTGTTGTGTTCTGAGGTGGTGGTTGTTTGGGTGTCTGCTTTGGTGGCCTCTGCTGTTTTGGTAGATTTTTGATCAGAGCCGAGTATGTCTTTGTGTGTTTATGTGTATGATTTGAGGTTGTGATGGTACTATGTGAGACTGGGTCTATAGTGTGTGTGGTAACCTTCTCCTCCTGACTGGTCTTGCCAGTCCTATGTTGAGAGAGCTCAGCCTCCAGTTTGGCCGTATAGTTGCATCTCTCGCATGTATTTGTGTTTTGTGGGAGGAGGAGAGGGTTGTCTGTACATGAGGCAATTGTAACATTGCCTCAATATTCCCAGGTTCACCAGCTGAGCAGGAGAGGACACTAGCAACTGATCCTCGACATGCTAGAAGGACTAGACAAAAAACTTTAAAAGAGATTCCGGGGACGTGGGTGACCGAGAAATGGGGGTTTGCCTTTTGGGGTGCTATCTATAAGAGTGCCGTATCAAGGTAATAAGTACTGTAGGAGCAAGTGCTAGGTTTAACAGATAGAGAAAAGTCTACTTGGAGTCAAGTAGAGATGATCTTTTAGGTATTAGAGAAAGTGCTAGTAACAGGGATGCTTAAAGGTAAGATTGAAAAGAATGCACTCTGCAGTGTGCACTAGAGAAGTTAGATATGAAAGTAGGTAACTTGAGTTTTACCTGTTTAAAAGTTAAGGTTTAGTGGAGAGTTACTATTTTTAAAACAGCAAGATGAACTGAAAGGGTGGTTACTTTTGTATTTTGGTACTATGAAATACTGTAGGATGGCCAATAAATTTAAATAATTGAAGGGGTGGGATTTCAAAAGTGATGGTTTTGTGATTACTCACATAAGCCAGTGAAAGTAGAGAGAAATGAGATATATGGTCAGATTAACATAAGAGGCGGGCAACTAGAAAGACAGTGGTATTTAACAAGACAACTTAAATGGGTGGGAGGGAGGGAAAAATTCTGCCTGACTCAGAACAGAGAGAGCTGTGGTCTCTTTTGAAGTTTTAATATGCTGTTAAACAGAATGCAAGCAAAACACAAGGTAAAGAAAACAAACTACAGTATTCAAAATATAGAAAGGCAATACAGAAATACAAAAAATAACAGCAAACTAACCTTTCCTTCACAGCAAAGTGTAGCAGAGTCTGGATGAGCCTTTCTGGTAAAGCTCTGAAATGTTTTAGTTTACTCCTTAAATAGAAATTTTAGTTCCTAGCTCCACCCCTAGCTCCACCCCCTCTGTTAACAAGTGATTAACCTTAAGTGACCTTTTCTGTCTTATGAATGAGTCCTTAATTAATCAGTTCTTATTTCTGCCTGACTCAGAACAGAGAGAGCTGTGGTCTCTTTTGAAGTTTTAATATGCTGTTAAACAGAATGCAAGCAAAACACAAGGTAAAGAAAACAAACTACAGTATTCAAAATATAGAAAGGCAATACAGAAATACAAAAATAACAGCAAACTAACCTTTCCTTCACAGCAAAGTGTAGCAGAGTCTGGATGAGCCTTTCTGGTAAAGCTCTGAAATGTTTTAGTTTACTCCTTAAATAGAAATTTTAGTTCCTAGCTCCACCCCTCTGTTAACAAGTGATTAACCTTAAGTGACATTTTCTGTCTTATGAATGAGTCCTTAATTAATCAGTTCTTATTTCTGCCTGACTCAGAACAGAGAGCTGTGGTCTCTTTTGAAGTTTTAATATGCTGTTAAACAGAATGCAAGCAAAACACAAGGTAAAGAAAACAAACTACAGTATTCAAAATATAGAAAGGCAATACAGAAATACAAAAATAACAGCAAACTAACCTTTCCTTCACAGCAAAGTGTAGCAGAGTCTGGATGAGCCTTTCTGGTAAAGCTCTGAAATGTTTTAGTTTACTCCTTAAATAGAAATTTTAGTTCCTAGCTCCACCCCTCTGTTAACAAGTGATTAACCTTAAGTGACCTTTTCTGTCTTATGAATGAGTCCTTAATTAATCAGTTCTTATTTCTGCCTGACTCAGAACAGAGAGAGCTGTGGTCTCTTTTGAAGTTTTAATATGCTGTTAAACAGAATGCAAGCAAAACACAAGGTAAAGAAAACAAACTACAGTATTCAAAATATAGAAAGGCAATACAGAAATACAAAAATAACAGCAAACTAACCTTTCCTTCACAGCAAAGTGTAGCAGAGTCTGGATGAGCCTTTCTGGTAAAGCTCTGAAATGTTTTAGTTTACTCCTTAAATAGAAATTTTAGTTCCTAGCTCCACCCCCTCTGTTAACAAGTGATTAACCTTAAGTGACCTTTTCTGTCTTATGAATGAGTCCTTAATTAATCAGTTCTTATTTCTGCCTGACTCAGAACAGAGAGAGCTGTGGTCTCTTTTGAAGTTTTAATATGCTGTTAAACAGAATGCAAGCAAAACACAAGGTAAAGAAAACAAACTACAGTATTCAAAATATAGAAAAGCAATACAGAAATACAAAAAATAACAGCAAACTAACCTTTCCTTCACAGCAAAGTGTAGCAGAGTCTGGATGAGCCTTTTCATGAATAGGTAATACAATGCCACTTGTGCAATATGTAATTAATCTTTACAAGACTGAATGACAGAAAATTCCTCTATTTTGCTCATATATAATACACAATAGTAAATTTTAAATATTAATACTAGCCAAATTGTTATTAAGATGGAATGCCTCCCAACATACTTATTCATATATAAGGAGCCATATCTGTTTTTGGGATGCTTTATAACTTTAAACCTAACTAAGAAAACATTGAATGATGCAGCCTTAAAAATTAATATAAACAAAAATGATTCCATTTAACTTTTGGTATATCATATTTTGGTCAGCACAGACTCTCAACCTTCCTCAGCCTATTTGGCATGATGGATGCCATTTTACTATATAGTTGCTTGTTAAAACTAAAGACTTTTGACTTTTGATGCTGTAGTTTGCATGTGCATGACATCCTCAATTTGTATCTAATGCTTCCTATTTTGCAAACTGAATGCATTTATCCATTTTAATGGTCATGATTTGTTAAGAAACAACCATTAGCTTTGTTTTAAAGGCAAACATTAGCTTTGTTCTAAAGCCACTTGTTTATTTTTTGTGTTAACAGTTGTTAAAATATTCCGATATAGCAATCTATATATGTATGTATATATATATATATATATATATATATATATATATATATATATATATATATATATATATATATATGTATATATATATATATATATATATATATATATATATATATATATATGTATATATATATATATATATATATATATATATATAAATTATATATCTCTAATATATATATATATATATATATATATATATATATATATATATATATATATATATATATATATAAATTATATATCTCTATATATATATATATATATATATATATATATATATATATATATATATATATATATATATATATATATATATATATGTATATATATATATATATATATATATGGATCTACTTTAGTTGCCAGAACATCCGATTCACTGACACCCAGTATACCGAGACTAAATTCCTAAGATATCTGTTTACCGAAAATCCATATGCCCAAGGAACACATGCCTGACTAGTATAACATTCTGAGGCAGGCCAATCAAGCTAGCAGCACAAAGCTATAAAAAGAGTAGTTCCCCTTAACTTAACAGGCATGCTAACACACAAGTATGGCGGAAATGACGGAAGTAGGTCCAGGAGTCATAGGAAATGTGTATACAGTGGTGTTATCACAGAGAGGCAAAGAAATGCTACATATTTAAGGCTACCTCTACCATCTGGAACATAGCCAAGGTAGTAAACATTACTGTGGTTGTAAGGAAATGAAATTTCTCAAATGCAAGGGTAGAGCTGTCACTGTATTGGTTACTGAAGGTGAGCAATTGATAAAGTCCATTCCACATCAGCACTGTGGAGATCCCACTGAAGTGGAACATTATACAGTCTGTAATGATATAAAAGTCAGAGCTAAATATAGTAGTGATACCCCGTGTTTAATAGTAGATGATGTGATGTCATCTACATCCTTAGACACAGTACATAATATCCCAAGTAGGAAGGCACTTTTGCAATGGATAGGTAGAGTTCGTAGAAGAGAAAATATCCCTGAACAATCTCATGAAGTGAATTGGATGAATGTAAATTATGCTGACTATCATTTAAAGTCAGATTCTTTCATCTTTAAATGCATGGCTGATGCAACAAATGATACTGTAGTGTATGCATTCACAACAGTAAATAGCCTTTATGACATGAGTAAAGCTTCCATTTGGTTGATGGATGGGAAATTCTTTCAACAGGGAGTTATGTGCCAACAGCTGTACAGCATACATGGACTAGTAAAATACGGTACTTATAATAAAGCTGCACCTTTGTTATTTGCTTTGATGAGTAGGAAGTCTCTGAAGTGCTATAATTATCTATGGCACTGCGTGTTTTACCTACTTGGCACACATGGATTTGAGGCTAATGTTCGTTTTATACTATGTGATTTTGAAGTGGTAGCATTGAAAAGCATTAGGCTGACTGTGAAGAGTGTTAGGAGTAAAGGTTGCCTATTCCACTTCAGTCAAAATGTATGGTGAAAGGTGCAAGCCTTAGGACTAGCACCATTGTATAATACTGATATGTCTTTTCAGTTGAGTGTAAAATCTTTAGTAGCCTTAGCATTTTTCCAGGAGTCTGAAGTTGTGGATACTTTTCAAAAAAAAAGGAGTCTTTTCGTGTTGAAGGACGGGAATTATTAAGATACTTTTCAGATTTGTATATTCATGGCTTGCTCCAAAAGTTTACAACTAGGATGTGCACAGCAATTAGAGTCCCTCCTCTCTTCCCATTCTCATTCTAGAATATATCTGAACTAAATTAACTGCACTTGCCACTTGCAGAAATTCTGTCGAGGCCTGGCACAGAAATTTAAAATGTTTATTAGGAACCCATGCCACTGATTTGAATATTCTTATGCATGCCTTTTCAAGGGAGCAGGAAAGAGTGGATGAGCTGATTGTGCAGATGGCTACTGGTTTTCCTTCATCACCTAAAAAAAGAGGTTATTGCAAAGACATGAACAATTCTTCACTGTACTTAGCAGTAGAGAAGAGTACAGTACTGTACAGTTTGTACATAGTATTGCTTGGTTATTGAAAATGTGATAGTGATGTTATACGTATGGCCGTCATGGCTCTGCCTGACTATGTTTTTGACATATTGCACAGTTTGCTGGTATAGAAGATTGCAATGTCTACTTGTCACTGTTGGTTGATTTGGCACTTATTTTGGTGAGGACGTACAGTTAGCCTGTATCTTTAATTGGAGAAGAGTCATTTTTTTACAGAGAGAAGGGGCATGGTCTTTGCGGATCCTCGATTGTGCTCTTTGAAGTACTGTTGTGTTTTGTTTCTATTATAGGACATGTTAAGTGTCACATTTCCTGCTTTTATGACTTTCAGGATGTATTCTTTATAGAGTTGTGTTGTACCATATGTAGGAAAAGGTATAAAACACCTTTGTGGGCCATGGCTATTCAGAATGATAGCAGTATACTATCTGGGAGTTGGGGAGTACATCTGGATACTGTTTGTCGGTGGTATGGGAGTCAGATTATT
Source organism: Protopterus annectens (assembly GCF_019279795.1). Lineage (NCBI taxonomy): Eukaryota > Metazoa > Chordata > Ceratodontiformes > Protopteridae > Protopterus > Protopterus annectens. The sequence goes on along the minus strand of NC_056729.1, from coordinate 838,187,157 downwards.
CATTGTCGGTGAAGTGCACATTGGGCTATTGGCTACTTGGGATAATGAGCTGTTGGTAATATGGGGTCAGTCTGTTGATAGTCAGTGAATCGGATGTTTGGGCAACAAGAGTAGATATATATATATATATATATATATATATATATATATATATATATATATATATATATATATATATATATTCTTTCTGCTTTTCCCGTTAGGGGTTGCCACAGTGAATCACCTGTCTGCTCATGATTGGCAGTGGAGTTTTATGATGTTGAGTTGCCAGCCCGGCGCCCAACCTTCCACAGAAGGCACACACACACATGCACTCACGACTAGGGCCAATTTAGAGTGTCCAGTCCACCTAAAGCATGTCTTTGGGATGTGGGAGGAAACTGGAGCACCCGGAGGAAACCCACGCAACCACAGGGAGGGCATGCAGACTCCACACAGAAGGCACCCCAGCTGAGGATCGAACCAGGGAACCTCTTGCTGTCAGGCAGCAATGCTAACCACTGTAAATCAGCGGCCGCATATCTATATATATATATATATATATATATATATATATATATATATATATATATATATATCTGTGTGTGTGTGTGTGTGTGTGTGTGTATATATATATATATATATATATATATATATATATATATATATATATATATATGTGTGTGTGTGTGTGTGTGTGTGTGTGTGTGTGTGTGTGTATATGCAAATGTGTTTTACATTTATATAAAATGTGATTCTTATGATAACAAAATGATCAACACAAGGAAATTCTGTGAGCTGATTTCTGAATTAAGATGTAATAATTTAGTTGATCTGTTCTGCAATCCTTGAAAATGTTGAACTTTTTGCATGAATATTAGGTCAGTTAATTTGCATTCACATGTGTTTAACTGCACATGATACCCACACATTTATTTTTTTTTTCAAGCTAGCTGCATTTTTACCTGTTTTGTTATTTGTCAACCAAATAGATAAATCGTTTTGCATTTTATGTTGTTTACTATTTGAGAATTGCAAGAAAGAGAGACATAAATTATTTTGATTTCAGACTTCAGGATAGTGTTTTTATGTCATTAAAGGATGTTTCATTTTTGTTATACGGGTTAATGTGATGATATGTTTGAAATTAACCTTTAGTTTGTACATAATCCTATATTTTTCCGACATTCTCGTTTCTTAATATAGGAGCTTTACAGGTAGACCCATGGGGAATGGGAAGAGGTATGCCACCAACTCTAAGATGCTTTCTGCCTTTAAATATATTTTAAATAAGTCAAATTGTCAAGACTTATTCATGGTTCTTACATGGTGTTCTCTTTGGAACTAAATTCCAATATGTATAATGATGTAATTTTCATAGGCTTCAAAGTTTCTTTCTTGTGTCACTGTTAATTTTAACTCAGCACATTACCTCTATTCTTCCCGTATTTTCATATAAATATATATATATATATATATATATATATACATATATATATATATATATATATATATATATATATATATACATATATATATATATATATATATATATATATATATATATATATATATTAGTTATATGGTTGTAAACTTTGACCATATGTAATATGATCTTAGATTGTTGGAATCTAAACGGAATACACAACCAAACAAAAGGATCATTTCTTTCATGTATTCTTTAAATCTGATAACAATATTTCATTCATTAAGGAAATTAACATGAAGCATAATCAATGGCTTTACTTTATGAAGAAATAGATAAACCTATTTAGAATGTGTGCCTAATAGTATGAAAAATAAAGGAGTAGCAATATTCATCAAACAATTTTTCACAAGCAACCTATTAGATTCAAATCACAATGTATGCCATAGGTGGTGCTATGTTAAAGTCAAAATAAGCTCTTAGTACCAGCCTTTTTATTTTTTTTAAACCTCCATTAACCATGTATCAAGGAACTAGATTTTATTGGCCGGATTTTAACCTTATTGCTAAATTTAAAGACCAGTGCCATGTTCTAGGTGATGATTGGAATTCAGTTTTTGATCCTTCTCAAAATAGGTCAGTTCTTTTACATATGTAAACATAAATATACTGCAAGCATCAAAGAGAATATGATGCATCTAACCCCATATAATTTGATTCTTTATAGGCAAACAAATTTGCCTATTACTCAAACTATTATAAAATTTGTTCAATAATTATTTCCAACTTTTGAATCACTGAAGCTATTATGTAAGAGATATAGTAGTAATATATATGGTCAGATTATTGATGCAACAAATGCATTTAAAAAATACTTTTATTTATTTATTTATGTATTTATTTGTTTTGCTTTGTTTATTCAACTTTGGATTCCCTGAAAAATCATAAAGTACAATAATATATTATACTCCAATCTTTCTAACACAATGGTAATAAACAAATCATTTTCTGTCCTTATTTGGATACAAAATGGAGTTCACCAAGGATGTCCTCTACCTTATACCTCTGTAAGCAGTAAATCAAATTTGTTTTCTTTCTCCGTCTCAGAAAACTAAATTTATAGTCCATCATCATTTCAATTTTAAAATCCGTTTGTTAGCATTTGTCAACAATGTTAATATATATATAACCTGTGCTAATGGCAATAGGTATAAAATATTCCATCATATCCATATTTTTCCAGATTTGTCAATTATTATTTCAGTATTCAAAAAAAATTAATTTTCCCTTAATCCAAGTAAAAAATAATCTGTTAAATTAAATGAAGCCTAAGTGTTTAAAAAAATTCTAAGTATATTAGATATCTAGTGGTAAATGCTTTGACAAAAAAAAAATATACTAATTATCAAAATAGCAATGGATAATCATATTTTCAGATATCAAAGGATGCATGTTTAATGAAATTTCCTTCCTATCAAACATTACAAATATTAAAATTTATATCTTTTCCAAGGGTTACTTTTTTATTTTATGTCTACCATACATTATATTCTTAAGAAAATCCATAATAATATATTTACTGCTTTATCAGCATCTCTTTGGTACCCTAAAAGCAGTCAAATGTTATACTATAATAAACAAGGGGGTGTAACCATACTTGACATTTATGTGTATTATCATATTATGTATTCGTCTCAGCTGCATGATGCCATAAATTGTAATCCAAGTGACAAAAACTATGTCCAACATATCTTCATATTTGGTAAAGTTGTCTTAAGACCTACAACTATAACCCTCAGGCTATTTGTTTTCTATAGGTTCATAGGTTTATAGGTAGGTACTAGGCTATCGGCCTTAGGGCCCATACAAGCCTAGTCAAAAAATGTACCCTGGCTTTCGCCACCCAAGAAAATTATTTTCTTGTGCCCCTGTCAAGCAGAGCCACAGAAGTGATCCCCAGGGTGATTTTCCCATTTCCCATCCAATCATCAAGATTTTTCTTGAAGAGTGCTAATGAGGATCTCTGTTTGACATAGATAGGTAGTCTGTTACAGAGTATGGGAAGTCTCTGGGACAGGAATCTATCCCTCCAGCATGTTCTGTTTATTGTGGTGACAAGGTTTAGGTCCCTAGAGCGTGTAGCCCGGATAGCTTAACTATGTTAAGAAATACAAAGTAGGTACTATTTTAAACACAAAATTGGACATTTTCTAAAACTAATGAAATACATGGATATGGAGGGCATATTCACTTTATTTCAATCAATTTATAACAATCATAATATTCTAATTCATAATTCAACAACTGACGTTTCCTCTTTTCCTGTACTCAAAGAAAGTATTGCTTGTGACATTCTTTCTTGGAAGCATCTGTCTTTATTACAATGATGTCCTTGTTTATCAGTATCCAAAAGCTATTTATATAGTGTAATTTTAATTAACAACACACTAAAAGTTCATTTTTACATGAAATATTATCTGAGTAGAGTAGAACTTCATTATCATAATTTATTTTCTATTACTTCAGATAATTCAGTGTCTTTGTCATATAAAATATACAGTAAAAGAACCTTAATGATATCTACTTAAATGAACCAATCTAGATTAGTTATGATCAGATTTTTGCTAAAAATTAAATGAATATCTCTAAATATCAAACTTATTGCACTTAAAAAGCTATATTTCACCCATTTTAAGATATTAACCAATGCTTATTTTGCTTATCAAGAAAGCCTAATTTATTTTTCATTAACTGCATAGCATGTGGGTCATCAGGTGCAGACCTACTCCATATCTTGTTTTTTTTTTTTGTTTGTTTGTTTGCTTTTTTGTTTAGTTTGTTTTTGAGTTGTGTCAAAAATGTTGACAGTGTTACAACAAAAAGTCAAAAAGTGTATATTTATCTTTAAAGTCTGATCTCAAATTCTTGACAGTTTGTAATAATTTAAATACCTCCTAAATCATTAAATCACTAGCACTGAGGTCATGTATTATTGCTTTTGCTCTGATAAAGCTTTATATAACCAAACATTGGGTTAATTTATCAAATCCTAATTATCCAGGATTGTTTGCCTGACAATTAAATACTATTGAGCATTTCAGTAATTCTGAAATACAACACTGTATTTCATAAAGCAGTCAAAGCCTGGGCTATTGTATTGTATTGTATTGCTTTGTATTTATGTAATTATTTTGTTATTTAATTATTTTAATTTGTTAACAGGATTGGTGGGATGGTCATCAAACCCATTTCAGCCATGACCTCGACTATTTGTTATAAATGTATACAGTCTTATATAACACATACAAGTTAAACATAGGAACACAGACAAATATAATAAAACTAAACTAACAAGACATTGAGCATAGCAAGAACGCTACATAGTCAACATTGTCAAACAGTTACTAAATATTACAATTATACTTAGTGAGAGTGAGCTTTTGCTTGGTCATGGTTTTCACTGAGTAGCCTTCTCAGCTAGCACTGCTCTAAAGCATAAGCATTTCAAATCCTGCAGTTGTTGCTCTTCTAATTTTATTTTGAACACTCCCAGTGCATTTACTTCCCAGGATTATCATGGGAGCATGTTCTAGTTTGCTGGAGCCAATTTTGAGAATTTCCATATGTGTTTGTCTGGAAATGTAATTTGCTAAGTGTTAAGTCATCTCCATAACTGTCACTAAGAGAGTAGTTTAGTTCTTTAATGTGTAGTATAGATGTTAAGGGTGGGAAATGCACCATTTTAATACTTTGCATATCTGTAAACTTAGTTGCATGGTTGCTCTTTCATTTACAGGTAGCTAGGTATATTAAACATCACATCCTAATTTCCACTTTTAATTTATGTTTGCTCATTATTTTCCATCTTGTTTACTCCTTTTAAATATTACTATTTACATACACAGTTTTGTCTTATCTAGGCAAGAAAAAAGGATGCAAATGAGAAGAGTTTGATTGATAAATGTGTACTTAGCATTGCAAACTGGGGTATTATTTATGTGAATCATTTAATTTTTTTATCTACCAATCCATGTTATTTTATGCCTACTTGTTTTGACACTTAACTGCTTTTGTGAATTGTTTTAATTTTCAAGTTTTATCCTTAAAATTTCATCAATAAAATATATTTTAATAAAAAAAAAGTTGCGGTGCATACGTTTGTTGGTGTGGTGACTATTATAAGGAGGGCTTTAGTGATGAAAGGGATTCCTTTAGCTTTTTGTACCATATTACTGTGGTAGTCTATCTTTTGTGACAAAATTAATGAATCAACAAATGTTACTACAGTCCTAGAGGAGGCTTGGCATAAAGAGTTGCTCTTGGCTGAATTAACTGAGAAAAATGTCCATATTCTAATATGTGCAGTAGTAAGTGCTTAGCAGGAGATGGTCTACCATCAGTGATAAAGAAATTGGATATACAGTAGCAGTATTTCTCTTGACTGAGGGCTTCACGAATGACAAATTCAGCATGATGGGTAAATTTAAATGTGGGGAGTAGGTCTAAATCTAGAAGTCTGGATATGGCTTATTTTGTATCTTGCTAGCTTTAGGACTATAAGGGAGCTATTGTCCTTGAGCTGTTGTGAGGTGCCAAACTGATGACTTTTTAAGTAAATTTGTTTTTGACAAAATATTTAAAGATTATGTGAATACCTTTTTAGCTGTTTACAGCCCTGAGTGGAACAAAAGGATATTATAGCATTCAGTGAGATAACTTCAGGAAAGGTGTTGAATGTGATGTCATTTATAAAAAGGGAAGAGTAGTATTGGCCCTAGTACACATTGTAATGTTATGCTTAAGTTGAAGATATCCATAGAAGCAATCTGTTCCTCATTTTGAAAAGAAAATGCATGATTATAAAGACAGTTCAGCACTTAGTTTAGCACATCAGTACTGAACCCTAGTTTATAGAGACGGAGCAGAAGGAACTGATAGTTAACTACTCTGAATGCTCTCTCCAGGTCAGGAAGTACTCATTACTACTGGACAAGTAGTAATCAGCTGCTCTCAATAATCACTTGAAGCTCATAAAGAATGGAATTGTTCATGAAGATTCAAGTCATAAAATTGAATGCCAAAATTATTTAGTCCCTCACAAGCTAAGCCAACCAAACCAAATCAATTTCCTACAAAACCCAGTTGGTATGAAATAATCAAATAAATAACAACAAAACATGCATAACAGAGAAATGGTAAATACTCCACCCATAATACCTGCATGTGTTCCAGGACTCCCTGCACTCACATCACATTCATACAATTGTGGGAAAAAGCACAATTATTTCTGCCATTGATGTCAGAGTACATAAAATTCATGCTTACATACACAAGTGATTAACTTTCAGACTTTGAAAACCCAAGCCCATGTACACAGAAATTTAAATTCAAAGGATTGGGCCTCAAGATAAGTACATCCTCTCTTTGGCTCATATAAAGATGGTTTGGATTTTAATTACTTCAAAACAAAAGACTGGTAAAAAAAATTAGAGGGTGCTACAAAGGATTGTAAAATACTGGAATGCCTGAAATAATGGGTAGATCACAGAGGGTAAGTATTAGAAGACAGGAAAAGAAATAAACTAACTAAGTATCCTTTGGATTAATGTTGAGATATATCCTGCTTAGCATATTTGTTTCAGGTACCACATGGAGACTGGGGACTGCAGTTGACTTATGCAGTCACCTTACAAAGTCTGGTGCAGCAGCTACAGGTGTGATGATGTCTCCAGAACAACCAGTGTCACCTGAATTTTTTGATATATATATATATATATATATATATATATATATATATATATATATATATATATATATAGATATATATATATATAAAACTATATGGTATTTCTCTGTTAAACCCCTACCACTTCGCACTGGTGTGAAGAACAAAGTAATTAGGTTGGTCTCAAAGTAGCGGTTTATAGAGGTATGGTGACAAGAATAGAAACATATATATTTTTTTAATTCTGTTTACTTGTATTTTATTATAAGCTGTACTGTGACTCACGCTAATGGGCTGAGTGACTTGGCAAAAAACTTCCAGTCAGTATCATGCAAATAATACATTTGTACAGTCTGAGTTTGCCAACAGCCATGTGTAGTATAAGGAGTCATAGTTTTGGTCACTAACCCCGGTTTTAAAGCTCAACAAAGACTGGAGAGAATTGAATAAAGTGTAATGTTTTATAAGTCAATTTTGTGACTTTGGTATGTATGAATTGTGATGAAAGTGTGATTATTCCCGAGAAGCTGGTTGTTGTACGAGACGTATATTAGGTGAAGGGACAAACGCACCTCAACCTCCTTTAATTGTGAAAGTGATGAATCACAGCAGTGCTGAAACATGTGGAAATAAAATCTGTAGTGTTTTGTGACTATTGCAGTTGCTAAAAGTGTAGAGCCATATGAGAAAGTTTTTCTGTTGCTGTGAAGTGACTGTAGACGAGACGTGACTTGCGCGTCGGAAAGCTGAGGATGTGCAGTACACGATGTACTGTTGTACTCACATCGGAACGAAGGCAAGAAAGGAAGGGGGTTGGTTTGTCAACATGCACAGTATACTTACTCCTTCCACACACACTGTTGCTTTCCACAAAAAACACTTCTAGGTTGTGGAGTACCTGTGCTTCTGAAAACCTTGTCCAGGTCAAGTTGTGTGGTCGAAATACCGCTATTGAAATACTGCCAAAACACATCCACATCAGCGTGAAGTGGTAGGGGTTTAACTGAAAAGTACCACACATATATATGTGTGTGTGTGTGTGTGTGTGTGTGTGTGTGTGTTTGTATATATATATATATATATATATATATATATATATATATATATATATATATATATATATCTTAAAAGAACTGTAAACTGTCAAAAAGTTGTCCAAACACTTATAAATCCATAAAAAATTTTGGATATGAAAGAAAAATGACTTCACTTTGTGTAGTAGCTTTGAAATCTTTTAATGTAGTAGTTGTAATCTTTTAATCCAGCAGTAAAAAATGTCCACCAAGACAAAAGTATAAGAAAACTTGAAATAAATTTGAAATAAAATGAAACACTTGTATTTAAGCACTTCCGTTTGTTGTCAAATTCATTTTAAAGTTATTTAACAGTTGAACTTCTTCAGAAATACAAAGGTTATCAACTGAACACTGTTTAAATAAAAGCTGCTGTATAATTAATTCTTTATGCAAAGAAGAGGGGGGAGGGGGAATTCTCACTAACAAATCCACTTAAGGATGCATTTTACATTAAGATTGCCATTAAGCCCAGGGGGCGTGTCAGCTTGCACTTTAACCTGCCATCTAAGCTCCTTAACTTCTAGCTGGGGGTTCCCATCTCCACAGATCAAGGAAACACTGTCTAACACTAGAAATGTAAAAGTCGAGCAGGAAGGGTTGGTTAGCTTCTGTTTAGCTAGAGCATTCAATTCATCACCTTTTCTTATGGCCTGATAATGCTCCTTGATACGATTGCTGAGCTTCCTAATAGTTTTGCTAAGATAGAATGCCCCACAGTGACTGCAAACAGCAAGGTATACTATGCAAGTTGAATTACAATCAAATGTGTCTGAAAAATGAATTACTTGTCTAGGAGTGTGTAAGGTGAAACAGTCTCCTCTTGCAATATACTAGCAGCAAATACATTTCCCACAACAAAACATACCAACTGAAGGGTGAGGAGTGGTTAAATTTCTCTGACCAGCTAGATCAAATACTGCTTTGAGAGACTGGGATCTCTTGTAACTGAAAGATGGAGCCGTACCTAGTGCCTTGCTTGTCTCTTGGCAACTGGAGATAATATCCCAGTTCCTAGAAACTATGTCCTGAATACACTCTGCATCAACTGAAATTGGAAGAGGAAAATGCAGGCTGTCATTTGAAGATGGAACTGGGTTTGGCCAAAAGCCTTTTGGCAACATGGGGGGGGGGGGGGGGGGTATTTGCTGCATCTGTTCACTGCAACATCCTACAACAGGGTGTCCACTAAGAGTTTTGGGTAGTGTTTGTCTGTGAATAACTGTTTAAGAAAAAGGCTTTCTTTTGTGAAACTTTCATCTTCACTAACAATGCGGCTAAGGCTTACGAATTGCCCCTTGACTATGTTCTTTTTCATAAAAAAGGGGTGTTGGCTGCCAAAATCCAAATTGTTATTGCAGAAGGTACTTCTTCTGTGGATTGTCAAAGAAAACTTGTTAGTATGATGGTCAATGGAGAGGGTCACATCTAAGAAGTGGACAGTTTCTCCCTTACCTGAAAGGGTAAAGTCTAAAAAATCAATACTGCTGTTAACTTTGTCTAGGAACACATCAAGCTCACCTAGGGATCCTGTCCAAAGGAAAAATATGTCATCTATATAATGTTTATATAGAGAGACATATTCAAAACCATCTAGTTTGGTAAGCACATCTGCTTCCCAGGAACTCAAAACTAGGTTGTCTTTGCCCCCATCGCGACATCTGTACTTGCTGGTAGATGGTACCATTAAAAGAAAATAAATTGTTTTCCAACGCTAATTTCAAAAGAGCTAACAGAACTGGGACTCTATGATGGGGGTATTAGTGTGCTTAGCAAGATGATCTCCCACCATAAGTAAACCCCTTTGATGCGGGATGCTGAAATAAAGGGACACAATATCAAGGGTGACCAATGTACAATGACCAGTCAAAGGAGGGCAGTTATGAACCTGATTCAAGAATTCCCAGGAATCTTTTAAGTAGAACTGGGAGGACTGAACTAGTGGGTTTAGGAAAAAAATCTAAAAGAGCTGACATGTATTCAGTCTTTGTCTTACTTGATGCCACAATATGCCTAAGAGGAGGATTTTTTGGATCTTTATGTGTCTTGGGGATCTCGAACATCCTACCTACTAATGGGGACTTCACCTCCATAAATTCCAACTCAAAGTCTGAAATAAGCTCTTTATGATAGAGCTTGGTGTTATCAATCCTACAAAAGCTTTCCATAACAAAATAAGAGGAAACAGTTTTGTAGTTGTCAGTGCTGGAAAGGACTTCTTCCATTTTGCTAACATAAGAGAGGTTATCCATAATGATTAAACCTGCCTCCTTGTCTGCCTTCATAACCCTGATGTCTGGATTAGCTTGGAGAATTTTGAGGGCTGTCTTTTCTTTAACAGAAAGGTTAAACCTTTTAGTGGGTGGCTTTTTCTCAAGGTCTGCTCTTACTTCTTTCTCACACACTTTAGAAAAAATATTTAATGTGGGATTAAGGGGGGGTTGAAAGGGCTTCTTCTTCTAGGGAAAAAGTCACCACCATCATCAGAATCAGAATACAAACTGTCAGAAAAAGGGAGGGAATGGGAGGTATTGGAAGTAACAACCTGGTCTCGCTGAGGGCCTGCACCTAGCATGGAAAAAACATTTGTGTTAAAAACATCATCAGCTTGTGTAACAACAGATAGACTAAAACATACATTATTATTTTTAATGCCTTGTTTTAAATTAAGCTTTCTACAATAAAGCTTTAAGTCTAGCACCACATTAGTCACTGATGCTCTCTGTGAGGGAATAAAGTTCAGTCCCTTTTGCAAAGCTGCTAAACTGTCATCATCCAACATCAAATCCGTAAGGTTGAAAATGTCAAGGGTAGGAGAGGGAATGGGAAACCAGGAAACCATTACTGTCATCTCGGTCTTAGGGGTCTCCCTCTCGCCCTCCCTCTTCCTCTCCCCCTTCACCTGACTGTCTCTGAAAACAGCTGAGTGGTCTCCCAACCTCGGGATAAAAAATGGTCTGATGTAGTGAAAGGATTGGAATCCAAACTCAGTTTAGATGCTTGTACCAGTTCTCTAGGAGGCAGAATATTAATGCCCACTGGACTAGCTGAGGTATTGGTAAGAACAGTACCTGAAGATTGATTTTCCTCAGAAAAAAATCTTTGTTGCAGGGCTCTTGGAAGGCAAAACATCACTACTCAAAGCCACTTTAGGAGTGACACAAGCTGGGAAAGCGCTATGCTTTTTAAACGGTGAAAAAAACTTCAATTTGGATATGAAGGGTTCTAATGGGTATGCAGCCTTCCTTCTATATTGGTCTAAGTCCCTGGACAACATTTTTGACTTTCTCCAGACAAGTGTAGTCACTTGTTTGGAGACTTTAGCTTCTATGTTAGTCCATTCATTTTTAACAATGTGGAAAACGAGTGAGACAGGATGGTATCAATTAATGATCTTATCACTTAGTGCCCCAAGTCTCTTTTGATTGTAGTCGATAAGCACTTCAAGCACTTTAATTCCTGCCTTATTAAAAATCTCACAACGCGACTGATATATTTCACTGTTAACATCAATTCCATTGGGAAATTTACTGAACCTAAGGCCTTGCGGTACAATCTCCTGTTTTACACAGCAGGTAAGACAAAATATATCATATTCAATGCTTTTGTATTTTGAAACCAGCTTTTCTAGTTTAAAAATTAACTGTCTGCAATTACCTTGGGTAGCATTTTTGGGTTCAGATATCGTACTGTTGTCAGGACTAAATGCAAAGGTTCCAGCAGCTGTACAGTCAGTGAATGAATTGACTGTATTAGGAGCCAACATTTTTTTCAATAATATCCTTGGTATCTGTATTATTTAATAGCTGCTGCTGTGTAGAGTGTGTATATATATACATATATATATATATATATATATATATATATATATATATATATATATACATATATATATATATATATATATATATATATATATATATATATATATATGGATTCACTTTAGAAGCTCGAAATACTGAAATATCGAATTTCAGTATTATGAGCCCATAAAGTACAAACCTGAAATGAACGAAAACTCAGAAGTGCGAAATTCAAAATCTCACATACCAGAGATTTTGTATTAGCGCTTCTGGTGTTTCACTGTGGTTATGGATTCAGGTAAGTGTTTATGCGTTAAGGGTTTTGGGTAGGGGCTGTGGTGTATGTGTGTTGTTACTGTGATGTGTGTGTGTGAGGAGAATGTAGCTTGTGTGGTGGCGTTTTGTGTGTTTTTGTATATAGTGCGACCTCTGAGTTAGAATATTTAAGTAGGGGGTGTGGGGGGGGGCAGACCCCCCCACATGGGGGGTGCAGGGGTGCTTGCCCCCCTGCTTCTATGTAGGACAGTGCTTGTGTTTGTGCGTGGGGAGGAAGGTGTGTGTTTGTGTACACCAGAAGCAGTAATTCAAAATTTCCAGTATGTGAGATTTTGAATTTCGCGCTTATGAGTTTTTGTTCTTTTCAGGTTTCCACTTTATAGCCTCGACATACTGAATTTTGATATTTCAGTATTCTGAGGATATAAAGTGAATCAATATATATATATATATATATATATATATATATATATATATATATATATATATATACACACACATATATACATACATATACATATATAATGAAAAAAATAGAATGAGTTGCAAAACCAGGAATAATGGATATAGTGCATGTTATGGGCAAACCAAACTGTAAAAACAAAAGCATTGCATCATATGGAATACTTGTTTCTTTAACTCAACACCTAAAATTAGTGTAAAGCATGTGGCTGTCCTTTCTAGAAACTGTTAAATGCATTTTATAGCATGGAAACCAATGACACATACTGATTTACAATGAAAGCTGCTATGTATTGCATGGGACTTTTCTTCATGTCTTCTATGAGCAAAGCTTTTGAATATATAATTCATGCAGTAAATAAAACAAAGCTGAATAAAATAAAAAATAAAATCTAACGCAAAGATATCATGAGTATCATTATGCACAATATATTCTCATGACAAAATGAGGTATGGGATCACCATCATTATTCTTTTGATAACTCCTCCTTCCAAGGAGTGCCTCATCTATACTTCTGTAACATTCTTTTCTATTACTATTATTATTTTTATTATTATTTTTTTTTTTTTTTGCTTCTGGTATTACATGAATTCTCTTCTCCCTCCCTCAGGATTAGGAGCTTCTTTAGCCATTCTTTCCTATTTTGAATAAGAGTCAAGCTGTGTATAGTGTTCATAGGCATATACTAGGCTAATGAACAGTAGGCCCTTATTAAGTTATTGTGCCTTAGAGATTATTTTTAAGGGGTGTATTTTAGTGCATTATTTAACAACTGTCTCTGTCCATCACGGGCATAGATGTTAGACCAGGGGTGATTTTCTGATTTTTCATCCAGTGGTCCAGGTTGTAGTGAATGGAGTTAGGGGAGAATTCTGCTTCACATGGATGGCAAGCCTATTCCAAAGAACTGGGATTCTTTTAGATGCATACTTATCTCTCCAGCATATCTTATTTAAGTTATAAGCAAAGTTTATATGCTTAGAACTAGTAGTTCTGGTACTGCTCAATTTGCAGATATGCAAAATGTCCATCAATGAAGGATCTGAGATGCTAAATACAGTGGTACAATGACTTCCCTGGACCTAGATGCCATGCCCTTACTTATAAGTTGAGTGACATAGAATAATTTTTCTACTACCTTAGACATATGTTGGTCAAAAGCCAGGCTGCTATCTGCATGACTCCCCAAATCCCTGACTACTGTGTCTATTTTTACTGGTATTTTGTCAGTGAGGTACCTTCTCTGTATGGCGCTTTTTGCAAAAGGTGCTATTAGGCATTTCTTGGCATTGAGTTTTAACCAATGGCTTTGGCCTGCCATCTGTCTGTGTCCGACCTTTTTTTAAGATGTTGCTACCTTAGGGGTCTTCTTTGATTGCCCCTAGCTTGCAATCATCTACAAACTTAATAAGCCTGAGGATAGTGACATTGGCCTTAACATCCAAAACATATATATGCCAAAGAGGAGTGGACCCAGCAAAGAACCCTGGGGAAATCCACTGGTGACTAACTTCTTTGTAGAGGTGGTGTCTCCAATTCTAGCTTCCTGGGTCATGTATGTGAGCCAGCTGGCTGTCCAATGAGCTACTAAGGGGTGTTTGCCTAAATCCATCAGGTTGTTTACAGCCCAGAGTGGGGTGCTGTATCAAATGCCTTAGCTAGGTCAAAATAGGCAGTGTGCACCATTTTACCCTCATCATTTCCTTGGTGACCTTCTCAAAGAAGTCCAACAGGTTCAGTAGGCATGACCTGCTTTTGAAAAAACCAAACTGGGTTGCCTTAGTGTCTGAATTTTTCAGATGTCACTGTTAATCATTTCCATGATAATAACATGGCTTTGCATAAGAGACTAGTCAGACTAATGGGATTTGTAGTTCCAGGCATACATTGATGGTCCGCTTTTATGCAGAGGATGATCATCTTCCATTCACATGGCACAAAGTCTGTGCAGTGGCTATGGTTGAATAGTGACACCAGTGGCCCTGGAAGGTCATATTTCTGGCTATTTAGAAGACATCTTGGCACATTATCAGAGTCCATCCAAACTGTATTCTTCGGCTTAGAGAGTGCATTTAAGACCTGCTCCTTGCTAATAACTAGAGGTTATATATTAGATGGTAATTCCTAGGGGGTTGCTGAGGGTGAGAGAGGGGGTACAGTTGCATGTGAATTTGTCAACCAGAGGATTTGCTATGTCTACCAGTTCTGTGAAAGTTGCTCCATTTAACAATAGTTTGGTAAACTGTTTTTGCAGCCTCTGAGGCTTTTGGGCATAGCTAAAAAGGCCTTATGGTTGACTTTGGCATGGAAAGCTAGCTTTACCTCAAAATTTGCTTGCTGTACTTAATTAGTCCTATTAGTAATAACTGGGGGGTGGGGGTAAAGGCCAATAAATAGTGTCAAGTTTTAAAAAGTGCCTTCACAAACATGGAAGGTTTTGGGTTAGCATGCATTTTACGAAGGATATAACATCTGAAACTCAAATTGCTATCATTATTTCATGACTTCAGTCCTAAATCGCTTGCCAGAAATCCACAAATTTTATGAGGAATGCGCCAGAAACATGAGGCAAAAATTTGGACAGTCTGCAAAAATCTGTACAGAGAGGTATGGACATGTTACTTACAAAATACTCCCAAGAAAACAATTGTAAAACATTAATTTTGCCATTAAATATAAAACCTTTCTACTCACATCTACTGCCATTATTGGAAACATAGCCCATGTATTTGCTGCAGCCATTTAAAGGCTAAACACCAGTGATTTGTACTCTCCCATTAGTATAAGCCCATCCTTTCATGTTAAAGAATAACATTCAAAGAAAAATAAAAAAGCTCCTGGACCACCTAGACAAAATGTCTTCTGTCAGATTCCACAAACTCATCAACACTCCTTAGAATGACTTGACAAAAAAAGTACAAGACCTCAAATTTTATTTTCACCCTTTCCCTTTCTACTGTCTTAGTACTATACCACTAAAACATGCCACTGTTGTATGTCTTTCTAAATATGCTTACCCTAACAAACTGAAAGACTATGTACCCACTGCTAACCTGTGTTTCATTCCCAGTCTTTGAGAACCTGTTTTACAAAGCAATATTCAATCACATTAATAAGTATACAATTCTTTGTGATGTACCTCACGACCTTCAGAATGGCTTCAGGATAATTTATTTATTTATTTATTGTCATTTGTTAACCGGCTTGGTCCAACTGAGCCAGGGGCCCATTTTCAGTGGAGACCCAAGGATAAAAGCTCCAGATACAAGTAACAATTTCACAAGAATAATTACTGCTCTCTGTGGAGTTACCAACTGCATGCATAGTATGAATGAAAGTAAATTAACAGCAAGAACTTTCATAAACATGGTAAGGTCCTGTGAGGTATTCAGCCAGCAGCTTCTTCAGTATAAGCAGTCTAGAGTTAACTTTGTAGAAAATGCAATTCCATGGCTAAACATTACTCAGAGAATAGAACATTCCAAGTCTTTGCAAACTTCCACCCTTCATATATAGGAACATGCATCTGTGGTTCATGGGTAGCTATTAGGCATGTGGTTCAGGGACCATTACTGAACCTCGCCCAAAATTCCAATTGCCACAAAGCTCTGTCATGTCAAGAAACTTGCTTGTGGTCAGACAGTAGGCTGAGGGAATCAAACCCTCTAGCATATTGTTAACTTCTTATAGACTTAATCCTGTGCATCAACTGCCAGACACAGTGGTATTCCAGAAAGTTCCATTGTAGGGCTGGTTCTGTTTTCTCTCTTTATAAATTATCGAATGCATGACCTTCCTTCCCTAAAACCGTTTCTATCTGATGATGTCATATTTATGTTGTATACCAGCAATGCTGTCACAACTCTCTCACAGAGAGCTAATACAAAGCAGTAATTGACTAGACCAAGGATAATTATCTTAGCATTAGCACAGCTAAATCAGGAGCTACATACACTCTTTGATACACAGCAGTTAATAGCTTTACTAGCAAAACAGCCTCCTTTCATAATGAAAGGCCTACAAAATCACATTCATTTAATGGTCCAAAATAAATATCGAAAGCTAACATTAGACTCTAACATGCTCTTCAAAAATGTGTGCAAACAACTGCTGATAAAGGATTGAATCACTTCAAACTATGTTACAAAATATCACATCTAACCTCATCTGATGCACATTAAAATATAACAAGAAATATCCTAATCCCAAAATAAAATTATGCTTACTCATTATTATTACCTGTCACTCCTGACACAATATCCAGCTACTCCAATCTGCTGAAAACAAAATCTGCTATTTTACTGTTTTAGCTAGTACATAAACCCACTACTGTGACCTATGAAAAAGGACTTTTCCAGGGATTAATGAAAGGGCCTAGCACAAGCTGTACTGGTGATGCTAAAAAGGCCCTTATTCTACAACACAGCATTTTGTGACTCACAGACATTTTAGTGGAACTGCGGAAAGACACCATTATCGGTTAATTGGCATGTCTCTGACCTGCAGTTACAACTGCAACATGCAGATAATTTCTAATCTGTACGTCGTAGTAGCTAACTGTTGCAGCTATGTCATCTAGGAAAAGGCATTGCCTTCCTCAGTCACTCTCCCACATATACAAATACACAGCCAGACACACTCACACACACACGCACACACGCACACACGCACACACACATACACACATACATACACACTGTTCACAAGTCATATTGATGTTAAGTTATAAACAAGAGTTTAAAGTACTTCCTTGTGTCTAAACCTATGAACCTATATTGTAGGTTTACCCATGGGATCTCTTCTGTGTCCCTACTAGACAGAGGCACAGTAAACTAACCTTAAAAGGGCTATCTTCTGTGACCTACTATACAGAGGCACAGTCAACTAATCTAAAAGGGTGGCGAAAGCCAAACACACTCTGGCTAGGCTTATAAATGCCCTAGGGCATATAGCCTAGTATCAACCTATGAACATATGAACCTAGTACTTCCCCTATCCTTGACCACTACACTAGTTTATGTGTTATTAAAGCACAAGTGTCGTACCACTGGTGACTAGTAACCCTCCCACCCCCTGATCCCTATGCTACTGTAGATGCCATTATGGTACAAGTGTAGTACCCCTGGTGGCTAATGGTCCCCAAATCCCTCATTCCCCATACTGCTGTAACTGTCATTATGGCACAAATGTAGCATCTCTGGTAGCTAGTAACCCCAACCTCCATACTACTTCATATTCCAAGATGAACACACAGTCATCTTGCTAAGTTCACTACATCAACATAGTGGGTCTGGCAGTGCAGATCTACATGTCAGAGAAATTTTATGAATCCCTCACTATGCAGATTCCTTCCCGCAGGTGATTATGGGAGAGAGAGAGAGAAATGACATGGATAATTATCATATGCCTCTCCCTGGGACTTGCTCATTACCACACAACATAACCATGGTGCCAGGCCAGTCCTTTACAGTACTCATATCTTTGTCCTAGAGCAGTGTGGTATACCATGTTAGAGCTGTCTCTGAATTCAGAAAGGTTACCACAACATGTAACCTACATGAATCCTCTAATAAGAGGTTTACAGTGGAGAACAGAGGAAATATGTTGTTCAGTACGCCTCTTTTCAGGACTGTTAATCAACAATATGGCCAATAAAAAATACTACCAGTTGTTAAGGAAAACCATGCTCACTATGCTCACTAGATACACATACTCAGATGCTATTTACTTAATATTGTCCCATTCAGAAAGTAACTAAGAAGGCATCTAATAACTTAGCCCTAGACTCATGGAATCACTTTCCACTGTCATTAGAAAATTAAAAAAAAAAAAACAAAGTACTTAAGAAACAAACACAAATAACATCTTTTAACTACTAAAATTTGTACGGGCTTCAGAGGTTTTGGATGAATAGCCTGAGCATTTCCCTAGCAGTGTAACCACTTCGGCATTTTATAATTCCATGTAATTGCTCCACTTTTAGCTATTCTATTTAGTCTGATACTGTTTTATTTGCATTAGTTACTATCATTTCTTCCAGTTTCCTATATTGTGAAGTCGCTATGTCATATTCTGTTTTTATAATTTTAATACCATGTTAACAATTACAGATTCTAATATTTGCATGTCTTTGTTGTAGCTCTTAAGAGCTCAGGTCATAGGAAAAAAGTATGACTGTGACCAGCCCACCTACCAACTTAACAAAAGCAATATGTAACTAACTAACTGACTGACTAATGCCTTAGAAATGAAAAAAAAATGTAATGTACTTATTATCAGTGTATCTATTAAACAGTACTTGGATGTCCTGAACATATGCCCAATATAATTAACTGACTCTGAGAGTATTATAGCATGGCAGCATTTAAGCCCACATTCTTAATAAAGAAATAATAATGATTTTCATTCAACCAATGTATGCACCTACAGACAAAGTTTGTGTGTGTGTGTGTGTGTGTGTGTGTGTGTGTGTGTGTGTGTGTGTGTGTAGCGGTGGATGTCAGTTTATTGACAAACAGTTCATCAGACTACAGGACAGCACAGACTGTGCAGTGAGAGCACTGATTTAGAAAAGGACTAGAGCTGATAGTCACATAGCAGTTACACTGGCACAATATTCCATAGATAAGGAGTTTCAAATCTAAAAGAGCTGTTCCCATGACACCTAACAGAACCCGGCAGTACCAGGTTAAGTTGCTGTTGATACCTTGTCATCCTGTCAGATACCACTGAACAAGAGTATTGTGAGAGGTATTGCTGTCACTGTTTCAGTTTGAAGTAGTGTACAGTGCTCAACTCCTTTGTCAAGAATCAGGAACAACATCAACAAAAATGGGGGGGACACAAAATCAGGGATCATTTTTAAATATTACTCTAATTTGGACAGAAAGTTAATAGAACAACAGGTTCTGCATCAGCATAATTTTCTGAGGAATAAGAAGCATAAAACTATAATGTCTGGCATTACTGACTGATTATAGCCACTGTGACTTATCAGAAAATCAGAATTGTTTGAGGGGCAAGGTGAAAGTATGACACAAAATCAGGGACATTCTGCAAAATCAAAGACTTATGAATGACCCGTCCCACTAGGCTAATAGTTTCTTTCCAGGGGAAACCCTGAAGGAGACATTTGGCCAAAACATCAGAGAACTTCTACCTTTTTGATAAGTACTACATGAGCTTTAATATCCACACAAGTGATGGGACTTCAGGTTACTATCTCATTTGAGGGAGTGCAGCACCACCTAACTCTGCACTGTGGCATTAGCAAACTCAGAATTAATCCCATCTTCTACATCCTGCATTCTCCTCATCTTCCAGCACTAAAGGCAAGTGTGCTGTCAAATCACTGACACTACCTGCTGAGGCACTGCAATGATTCTGCAATAAAATAAAGCATTTGCTTATAGGTCTAGACCCTTTATAGAATGCTTGAAAGAGTATGGACAGTTACAAAAAAATACACAGATGCTTGACATAGTAAGCATGGCTGAGAAAACTTCCAAAAATAACAGAATAACACACACTGCATATTGCATATATATCTAAATCTATATCTATACATCTATATCTATATATATCTATATCTGTGTGTGGCTAACTGAATGTACTTGACTCCCCCTTTGTCAATGTTTGCTTAGCCAGCAAAATGTAGCTGACTAAACAGATATTCAACAGTTGCACGACACTGCACAATTCTTGGAGTTGGCAAATATGTCCATTCCATGACACTGTGGGATTTCGGAGTTAGTATATATAATTAGCAGCGGATGGTGGTGCAACATATTTTCAACTATCCAGATTTTTGCAAAATGTCCAGATTTTAGTCTCATATTTTTTGTCTGTTCCTCATATTTTGTGGTTTTCTAGTAAATTAGTAAGGATTGAAGTTGCTAAATAATGATAGACATCTGAGTTTCAAACTTTACATCCTTCGGAAAATGCAAGATATGAGGGGGTGTGGCTGGCATGGTCATGGTGTAGCAGCAGATTTCACAAGCTCCACTAAGGAAAATATATCTTCACTGGAAATGTGTTTCATATCAAGAAAAAGTAGATTTATTTTTTGCAGAATTTCATAGTATTTAACATTCTCTTCAGGAATATCTACTTAAAAATCGAAATTGGTTATAATTTCCAGTCAAAACCTTCATCTGAACAAATACTTCACTTCTGGGAGATTTTCAACATGAGATATACGGCAAACAACCAGGACTCCAGCATAAAAAAGGAACTACAGACTTTAATAATAACTATTCAAGACCTCACAACTAAGATTGATATAATTGACTGCAAAATAGACAACTTTAAAGAAAAAGCTACCGAGCAGATGGATATGCTTCATGAGGATCTAAAACAGCAAAAAATTCAGATTACTAGTATTGAGGAATCATTAACAGACTTTGATGGAAGTTTGCTAGAAAATGAAAACAACACCGAATTTTTGCTTAAACAAAATGCTTCATTACAACATAAACTGGATGTTCTAGAGAATAGATCACGTCGGAATAATATAATGATTTTTGGTCTTCAGGAAAATATAGAAGGAAACAACATGTCAAGTTTCCTTAACTCATGGCTGCCAAAATTTCTAGATTTACCAGAGGCTTTATCTTTCGGTATAGAGAGAGCACATTGGTCTCTCACATCAGGAAACAGTACCAACAGGAAACAACCTAGATCTGTCATAATAAAATTCCTATCATCTTCAGATAAAGACTTAATTCTATAAACAGCCTGGTCAAAATAACCTTTAAAATACAATGACTCTATCATTTGCTTCGATAATGACTATTCAAGAATGGTAATTACCAAAAGAATGTTTTTTTTACTTCTAATTAAAGAACTGAAAAAGGTACAGATTAAGACTCACTTCTTGTTTCCAGCAAGGCCGAAGATTTTCCTTCCTGATGGACCTTCATTGTTTGAGAATCTTGATTCTGCTGTCACATATGTTAAAAACCACAAATTCCTGGAAAATATAGAAGAGATGGAGTGGGCTAACCCCTCTCTTGAAAGAATGGCTCCTAAAATTCATGGAAATCTACTGAAAAACAAAAGAGACTAAAGAATAACTGAGAAATACAGACGATTTATAAAACAAACTATTATTGTAGACTATGTTTTTATCAACAAGTCTGTTTTGATATGTTATAAATACAAGGTAAGATCCACACTGCTTTTCATATGTTGCATATATACAATGTTTCATTCATGACTTAATTTGGTGTAATATAACATACTTAATCTACCATCAATATATTTATAATTAACACTTTAAGTATTCATTTTTTATAAGTAAGCATAACATATAAAGTGCATTACCTCAGTATCTGCTTCATAGTATAGGATACTACTTAGCTGTATATTATACTTTAATTTCACACAGCTATAATATATACAGTTATAAATATGTAATATTCTATGTAAGATAAAATGAAGGGATACATTGGAAAATATAAAGTAAAGAAGAAGGGAGGGTAGAGGAGAGGGGAGGGAAAAAAAGTTTTTTCTATGTTTATTTTTTATATATGCATATCATTTCCTGTACAGATAGCATATTATACATAAGTCTGTCTAAACTCAAAGTAATAACAATGCATAACATATTCAAAGCCTTCTTCTCTCTTCTAATCACACTTTATTTAAGTCATAGAGAATAACACATTCATATAACAGTTTCCATCTCACTTCTAATCATACAGTACTGGTCAGCACTGTAACTGTGTTATACCCTCAGAGTAGAACAAGAATTCACAATGTAATTATTAAATATGTACATGATATACATTTGCTCAGGATAGGTAAATGCTAGGAAGATAGTGTAGTATATGTGGGTTTAAATGCCAATGCATACATTAGCTCTGAGAAACTGGGAGATGTTATATGTGTTTGTATTACAAGGCTTATAATTTATATATTAATCTATACCCTAGGGAATATATATAGTTAAAAATAAACATAGTGCTTTTAAATAACAAAATAGAGCAGTAGGAAAAGTTACAACATTACTTTCATGCTTTGTTTGAAAACTTTTTTTATGACAGTTTTGCAGTTTCTACTATGGGAAACAGATATATGCTGATTCACATGTATAAAAACATTTTTTTGTTACTGAAACTCGGCTGTTTCCTGCTGAAAAAATAAGGGAGACAACTTTGAACATTCTCCTTACCTCGTGTAGTGCTCTCATGAGCTAATTATTCATTTGGAAAGCTTTCTACACTTTGTGGAATCATCTCTTCTCTCTCTGATCTCCCTCGATGATGTGAAGCAGCTGGATGATGTCATCACCATGCGACAAACATTTCCAGGAAGTGCAGAACTGTATTTTGACTGTAACTTGGTTTAACAGTCTTTTTCATTTTAAATCAACTGCTATTTACTAAAAAATGATAATTTATGTGGTCGATGACAAGATTACATATTACAATAACATAATATTTTCATCTTTTGTGACTTGAAGAAAGGATTACAGAACAGATAAAGGAAAAAAATGCAAAAAGAAAAGAGATGAGAGGGGAGATGATTATGAGAGAACTGTGTAAGTACTAAAATGTAAATATCTATGTGCTTTATTCTTAGACCCTACAAGTGTAAATACTGATGGTAACATTAATTTTTGTATGTATGTATGTATGTATGTGTATGTATATGTATATATATATATATATGTATATGTATATATATATATATATATATATATATATATATATATATAATATGTATGTATATGTATGTATATATGTATATATATATCTATATATATATATATATATATTTTTTTTTTTTCTCTCCCTCATCTTTCTTTGAAGTATCACTGCATACTATGATTACGGTTACCATACTCAAAGTTAATATCTTCACAAATTTGTGCAATCTTTATATTTAAGTGTCATAAGTAAGGATAGGCATATCATTTCAGAATGATTGTTTGCATAGCAAAGAATTGAATAACAAAAGTGGTATACTAAAAAGAACTTTGCAAATAGATATCTTATTCTGCCGCTAGTGAAAGCGGTTGTATATACATGTGTTTATAGTGACTACATCCCATTTGGGGATGATACAATGTTTATTTAAATGACATACTGTTTATAATTACACTTACATCTTCTAAATAGTCATTCTAAATATAACTATTTACATTGGATCCTAACCACATATTAGCCTTGTTTTACTTATTTTTCTCTCTCTCTCTCTTTTCTCTCTCTATTCCCTCTCTGTTGTCCATAGGTTCATAGGTTCATACTAGGCTATCTGCCCTGGGGCAATTATAAGCTTAGCCCAATTCTGTATGGCTTATGCCACCCCTTGATTTGAGTATACTGTGCCCTTTTTAAGGTTTAGTTTACTGTGCCTCTGTCTAATAGTGACACGGGAGTAATCCCTGGGACAAACCTACGATCCCCCATCCACCTATCGAGATTCTTCTTGAAGAGATTCAGTGAGGTGCTCTGCCTCACATGAACCGGAATTCTATTCCAGTGCGAAGGGAGCCTCTGGGTTATGAACCTGTCCCTCCAGCAAGTTCTATTTATTTCTGTGCTGAGGTTCAAGTCCCTCGAGCATGTGGCTCTAAGGGATTTAGATTTACTGAGGTGGAGCAGGTCCATTAATTCTGGATTTGACATAGCTTTGTATGTCAGGCATAGATCGCCTCGAAGTAGGCGGTATGCAACTGAGTAGAGCTGGAGTTTTTTTAACCGAGCAGCATATGGCATCTGTTTGAGACCCTTGATCCTCTTGGTGAGATACTTTTGGGGTCTTTTTAATTGCTGCAGGTGTCGGGTAAGGTACATCCCAAAAGGGGCATTGTATTCTATGATGGGCCTGATGAGGGATGAATAAAGGGGCAAGATTACCTATCTTGATCTAGATGTGAAACCCTTCGTGATGAGGTGGGCTATGTAGAAGGTCTTTCTAACCACTTTGGCAATGTGGTTTTCAAAGGAGAGATTGCTATCAACTTGGGTCCCCAGGTCCCTAATAACTTTCTCTGTACTTAATGGGTTTCCGCCTATGTGGTAATTTGTGGGCACATTGTTTTTGCCAAAGGGTATGACTATACATTTTTTGGCATTTATCTTTAAACCATGGCACTGGCACCAGTTATCTGTCTCTGTGAGACCTTTTTGAAGGATGTTTGTGTCAGCTAGAGAGTTGATTATGGCACCCAGTTTGCAGTCGTCTGTGAACTTGGTGAGCCATAGTCCTCCCATGTTTGCCTGTACCTCGTAAAAGTATATACTGAACAAGAGTGGTCCCAGGACAGAACCCTGTGGGACGCCACTTGTGACCAGTTTCGAGTCTGACATGGCTCCAGCAACTCTCACTCTGTGGGTTCTGTCTTTGAGCCAGTTTGCAACCCATCTTGTGACATAGGGGTTTATATTTAAGCTGGATAGCTAATCTATGATGCCCGAGTAGGGTATTGTGTCAAATGCCTTTGCAAGGTCCAGATAGGCTGTGTGGACTACCTTCCCATCATCTATGGCTTTGGTGACTGTTTCAAAGAAGTCAACCAGGTTCAAAAGGCAGGATCTGCCCTTGACAAAGCCAAACTGGGTAGGATCTAGTGTCTGTAGGTCCCCAATGTCTTTGTTTATGAGCTCCATGAAGATCCTCTCCATAGCCTTGCAGACTAAGCTAGTCGGGCTTATGGGGCAATAGTTTCCAGGGTCCGTAGAGGCTCCACCTTTGTGGAGTGGGACCACTGTTGCTGTACGCCATTCTGTGGGCACATATCCTGTAGTGAGGCTGAGATTGTATAGCTGTTTTATTTGAGGGATTAGTTCCTCTTGGAGTTCAAGTAGGATGCAACCTGGGACGCCATCTTGTCCCATGGAAGCAGTGTTTTTTGCTTTGGAGAGGGCAGCCTTCACATGAGCATCAGAGATGTTTGGGAGGCAGCCCTCTGCCGGGATAGATACTTGCTCTTTTGGGGGGGAGGGGGGGGAGAAGTTTGCACTGAACCTGTCTGCCAGGATATAGGTGATGTCTGTGGGTTCAGTGTATTTTTTGTCATTTAGAAACAACTCAGAACAAGTCTGGGAGTTGCATCCCAGGTTTCTAACATAACTGAAAAAAGCCTTATGATTGTCTTTGGTGTCCTGTGCAATTTTTCTCTCGAAGCTGGCCTTGGAGGATTTTATGAGGGATCGTAATTTTTTGCTAGTACTGATCAGAGATGCCTTCACTATTAGGGATTTTGCTCTATCATGTAGTAGCTTCCTCCTTCTGTTGTACAGTTTATTTATGGCAGGGATCCACCAGACTGGATGCCTGCCTTTGGATGATTGGGTCTTGGTTTTGTTTGGGATAGCATGATCCATGCATTCCTGGAGATGTCCGTAGAATGCGTTTATATAGGATTCTGCAGTTTGAGCTGTAGTTTCCACTGGCCCTGGGGCCTTGAAGGATTCCACTTTGGTTTTGAGAAGTGAGAAGTTCGCTTTTGAGAAGTTTTTCACTGTAGTTTTCTGGGCTGGGGGTGTGGTCGGGATGTGGACATCCAGTGAAATTAGTTTATGGTCTGATCTTACCAATGAGGGATATACTTCTGGTGTGGAGCATAGAGCCCCATGTTGGTAATGATCAGGTCTAGTATGTTGTCCCCTCTTGTGGGAGTAGTGACTAGTTGTTCCATAGCATTTGAGTTTATAATTTCCAGGAACCTTTGGGCTAAGGTGCTGGGGCTTGAGTAGTGCTCCCAGTCAATGTTTGGGTAGTTGAAGTTGCCCAATATAATGGTGTTCGGAGAGATCTTCATGTTCTCCAATGTTCTCAGGAAAGCCGAGTGGGATTCCTGACTTTGAGAGGGTGGTCTGTAGGATGCTATAAACTGAAAAGCAGTCTTGCCCACTGTTAGTTGCACATGGATGGTCTCCGATACTTCGTGCAATGCCACTAACCTGGAGGTGTGGATATCCTTGATAAATATGGAAACTCCCCCTCCATTTGTGGTTCGGTCCGGGTTTTGGGGCCGAAAAGCATGATATGAGGTATAGCCTGGTAGTGCTGGGGTGCTCTCTGGAGCCTTGAACCAGGTTTCTGTCACTGCACAGATATCGATGTTCTCCATACTGAGGAGAGCTTCGAGTGCATGCATCTTGAGGTTAAGACTTCTGGCGTTTAGCAGCATTACCCTTAGTTTCTTGTTCCTTGTGCTGTCTATGGGGGTGGGTTTGACTTTTGAGCCTTGCCTAAAAGGCACTATGGCGGTGGCAAGAGCCTTTGCCAATATCCGAAAGCCCAGTGGTGACAGGTGCAAGCCATCCCTAGCGAAGCAACGTGGCTTGTCGAGCATGTCATCCCAGGCTGACAGACACTGGATCCCCTTTGAATGACACCAAAATTTTAGCCAATTGTTAAAATCAATCATTTTGTCTTTGTACTGTGGCATCATTCTAGGTGAGGGTAAGATGCTGCTCAAGGTCAGGGTCACACCAGCCTGGGCTACATGATCAGAGCGCTCCTCTATGTCTCTTTTCATGTAGTCCAGGGAGGTACGTCTCAGGTCATTCACAGCAGCATGTACAATGACAGAGTCATATTTGTATTTGCTTTGGAGTGACCTGAGTGCTTGCGTTATGTGGCGGATCCTAGCACCCGACAGGCAGCTCACCGTGACCTTCTCTTTATTCAGCCTGGTGAGCGGGACATCAGTGTGTCTGACAATAGAGTCACCTATTACAAGAGTATCAGGTGTGTTATTCAGCCTTAACGGCTGTGGCTGCTTGGCACACTGACTTTGTGGGTTATGTGTTGTGCGTGTTTTGTTTTGAGGTAGCGTTTGCTTGGATGTCTGCTTTGGAGGTCTCTGTTGCTTAGGTAGATTTTTATTTAGAGCCTCCGAGTATGTTTTTGTGTATTTATGTATTTGGTTCGCTGATGTGGTGGGACTATGTGATACTGGAATTGTGTTGTGTGAGGTTACCTTCTCCTCCTGACTGGTTACACCAGTTTTGAGATGAGAGAGCTCAGCCTCCAGTTTGGCTAAATAGTTGCATCTCTCACATATATTTGAACCTGTTTGGAGGAGGAGAGGGTTGTCCGTGTACATGAGACAGTTGTAACATTGCCTCAAAATTCCCAGATTCACCAGCTGGACTGGAGAGGAAACCATTGACTGATCTTTGGACATGCTAGAGTAATATAGGGAAACTGAATTTAATATGGACCAATAGAGGACAGGGTAATCGTATAGAGTATAAGAGTAAGTAGTGCTTATGGTTTAATAGTGCTAACTTGTTGGATTACTTAATTGGACCAGTGAAGGGCCTTAGAATGAGAATATGGTGTTTAAATTGAGAGATAGAGCAGTTCTAAGGGAAAAAGTGAAGAGCAGACTTTGTAGAGCCAGGAATAGTTTAAACCCAATTAGGCGGCGCTGCCTGCTGTTGCGCTATGCTCAAAAACGCGCAAAAACGCGCAAAAGAGGGTTTTAAGAGAGGAAGATGAAGGAGTTTTGGAATTGACCCAAAATGGCCAATAAAACTACAATTTCAAGTCAGTAACCACTCCCACAGGGGCAGGCAGGCTGCTCAATGTTTTTCACTGCCACTGATCAACAGAGAGACTTTCCTTTAGCCCAAACAAAAAATGGCCTCACCGAAACTTACAAACAGTTCAAGAACAGCAAGCCTGTAACTGAACTTTTTTAAATCTCAGAAAAGTGGGAAAAAAGCAAGATTTTTTTGTTTTTTTCAGAGATAACAGAGGTTCACAAGTGTCAGCAAGTTATAACAGTGCAGTAAATGACCCCACACAAGAGTGCTAGGCCAAAGACAGATAAAATGCAAGTTTTGAGAAATAAACGATTTTAAAAATAAGTGCAAACAGGAAATTCAGTAAACAGCTCTAGGTTGTGCTCTAAATACAGTTACTAATGCAGAAATCAAGTTTAACAAGCCAGAAAATGCTCAAAATAGCAGAAAAACTTAGCAAATAAACAGAGGAAAAATACTTAAAATCTCAAAAGTGGCTCCTTTCTTCTCTCAGCGTTTTCTCCTCTTGGTGGGTGCTTCACCAACAGCCAACAAGCCTGAAAAGACACCAAAACCATGAGGCAACCAGGTTTAAGAGAGGAAGATGAAGGAGTTTTGGAATTGACCCAAAATGGCCAATAAAACTACAGTTTCAAGTCAACTCAGTAACCACAGTTTCAAGTCAGTAACCATGTATATAAGTTAAATAAAAGGAAGAGATATAATGAGAGTTACATACATGTTAATACAAAATAGAATTACATTTAAACAAACCATGGTTTGAACAATAACATTGTGTCCTGGATAATGTATTATATCTGATAACCTAATAGAAATGTCATTTATACACACAACCTCTGTTATCTATGTTAATAGTAAGGCAGTGGGCTAAATTACTTAGTCCTTTTAAATAATCTGTTAGACATTTGCCTTATTTTGGAATGTAAATCATATTTTGAATCTATTAGGTTACATAGGTTTCTTATTAGATATGATATTATGAACGTATAAACCTTCCAGATAACACTATATTAGGACAATTAATGTTTTCATTAGAATTTGGTTATCTTACTGTTTCTAACTTAAAGTATATAAAGTATGTTATTAGTAGAGTTTGTACTCTGTTGTTACAATTTAGGGATTGATCTCAGTGACAGATGTCATTGGGATTAGGAGGTTATAACTCCAGGCGGGGAGCATTGGGGTGTTTGTTTTTATCTAGTGTATGTAATATTTTTTAAAAGAAAGAGTTTTTTGACATCCAGAGTAGCTTATTTACAGAAAATGTAGAGAATAAAGCTCAAGGAATACATTTTTTTCCTAAAGACATAAGATTTAATATTTTTACTTGGAATAAAATTAATTTTTTTGCGGAAATTTTCACATTATACATATGATATTGATATGTTACTAACACATCTTTCAGGTACAATTACATAATATGACTATGTTGAAAGGTATGTCACTTAACATAAATGGTTTGAACAATCCGTATAAAAGAAGTAATTTATTTAAATATCTAGCTTTTCATAAACCTAATATAGTATTCTTACAAGAAACCCATTTAACAAAAGATACTATTAAATTTCTAGATACAAATAAATATACAAATATAGTAAGCTTAGAGTGTATGAAAAAAAAGAGGTGTAGCAATATTGTGGAACAAAACATCACCATTACCCAGAATAATCAAAACATTCTAAGATAATAAAGGTTTGCTTTGCTTGGCTGTAATTGAGATAGGTAAGAAACTATATACATTAATAAACAACTATTGGTTATCTGGTATTGGTACTAATACTATTAGACACATATTGAATCAAATAGTTTCACTATCTGAGGGTCATATCATTATGGCAGGTGATTACAACTGTATCTTAGACCCTAAAGATACAACCACTTCAAGAAAAAGAAGAAATTACAGCACAAGCTAAACAACTTATACATTTCATAGACTTATACCTACTCAAAGACATATATCATTTTGTGGATCATAACTCATTACAATGCATGTTCTGTTCTAATAGATACAAAACATATTCTAGAATTGATAGAATATTTCTTTCTACACAGATAATGAATACCCTGACCAATAGAAAAATTATATTCTACCCAATCTCTGACCATAATACTATCATATTTGAACTTAAAATTAATAACACCCATAGTGTCCATATTAAAAGGATTCCAGCATATCTCACACAACATAAGGATTTTCAACTATTCATAACAGAAGAGACACAAAACTTCATTACTATAAACTCAGCATCAGACACACATGATATATTTATTTGGGATGCCCTAAAAGCATGTTTATATGGACAAATAAACAGATGATTTCATAATAAGATGAAAATATGGGATAAAGATATAAGAATAATACAGGATAAGCTGGACTCACTATACACAAATAATAACGACAACCTGTCTTCAAAGAATATAAGGGATGAGATATACAAACTAAATGAGGAATATAGAGCTATCCTACATCATAAAACAAAGATAACACGGTTTCTTGCTTATTCCATAAATCCTAAACATCTATCAAACCTTAACAATAAGACCAAACATTTAAATAAATATAATTATATTAATGAAATGCATTCTGCAAAAAAGAAAAGAGAAGTACATAGTATACAAGATATATTAAAATAGTTTAGATGTTACTTTCATGAAATTAATCAATCCACACAAAAAATTCAAACACAAGATAACATAAGAGATTATATTAACAAGAGTATATATAATAAACTAAACAAACAACAAATAGAAGTTGTTGATAAACAAATTACTTTATCAGATATACAAAGTCAAGTAAGTAAGCTTAAACTAAACAAAGCTCCAGGTAACAATGGAATTATTCCTGAAATATACAAGATAATGCCCAAAATGGCTATTTCCTTACTACACAAAGTATATAATTCGGCCCAAAATGATAATATTACACCCCCCATCCTGGAAATATACATTTATATCCCCCATTTTAAAATCAAATAAAGACCCAAAATTCTGTTCCTCATACAGACCAATATCTTTACTGAATATCGATTATAAGATGTTTATGAATATATTCTCAGAAAGATTGAAGAAATTCTTACTCCACTTAATAGACAAAGACCACAGAGGATTTATAACTAACAGAAGGACTTTTGATAATGTAAAATGAACCCTAGCTAGTATAGACTTCTCACAAAGGAAGAAAAGGAACTTATCATTAATTATTCTTGATATAAATGCGACCTTTGATTCTATTAACTAGATCTATCTATTTACTCTTTTGGAATGCTTACATTTTTCACATAATTTTATTAATTTTCTAAAATATGTATATGAAGAAACCTATGCATATATCAAAATAGGGTCATATATTTCCAATAAAATATCTATTACAAAAGGCACCAAACAAGGATGTCCTCTCTCTCCTCTACTATTTACTTTGATCATGGAACCCTGGGTAAATGAAATAAGAAACAATAAAGAAATAGAGGATTTGGAAATAGATAAAGACAATATAGCCAAAATCCAGTTGTTTTGTTAATGATATTCTTATCCCCACAAAGGGAAATGACTCCTCATTCATTTCATTATATGAATCAATTAAAACATTTCAAATGATGTCCGGTCTATCATTCAATGACAATAAAACAGAAATTCTACCCATATATCCTAATAATAAAAAAATAAAAAAAGGATGATAGGAAATAATAAATATCACATTGCTAATGGTCGTGCCATCGTCTCAAGCTAAATGCAAAAAAATGCGTAGTAATCCCCTTTGGGAAAAACAGAGTACCCGCAAACTACAACATAGGAGGTAATCCCCTGAAATCTGAAGAAGAAATAAGGAATCTAGGGACCCAAGTAGATAGTCAGCTTTCCTTTGATAACCATGTTGCCAAAGTGGTTAGAAAATCCTTCTATGTGACCCATCTGATCACGAAAGGGTTCGCATCAAGATCTAAGGATGTAATGGTGCCCCTCTACTCTTCCCTCATCAGATCCATTATTGAGTACAATGCACCAATTGGAATGTACCTGGCTAGACATCTCCAGCAGCTGGAGAGTCCACAGAGGTATCTAACCAAGAGGATTACTGGCCTCAAACAGTTGTCCTATGCAGCACGATTGAAAAAGCTGAGACTGTTCTCTGTTGCATACCGCTTTCTCAGAGGCGATCTCTGTCTAACGTACAGAGCCATGTCCAACCCAGAATTGTTGAACATGCTTCATCTTAGCAAAACCAAATCTACTCGAGCTACACGCTCTAGGGATATAAACCTCAACACAACAATGAATAGAACATGCTGGAGGGATAGATTCCCTTCGCCGAGACTTCCCTTACTATGAACTAGGTCCCGATCTACATAAGACAGAGCTGCTCACTATCACTCTTCAAGAGGAACCTTGATGAGTGGATGGGTAACAGAAAGTTCACACCGGGGATCACACCAACAGCACTACTAGATAGGGACCAAGGGTACTAGCTGCTAGTACAAGGGTCTAGGGAACTACTAAAAGGGGTGGTGAATACCGCACAACGTGGCTGGGCTAATATATGCCTTTGGGCAGATAGCCCAGTACCAACCTATGAACCTATGAACCTATAATGCAGTTCAAATCACATATCTTGGAATCATTCTTGCCAAAGACATTAAATCAATAATTCAATTAAACTGTAACAAATATTTACAAAATATCCAAGAATTATTTTCAAAATGGAATGCAATATTTACTACTGAAGAAAGACTAACCATTATAAAAATGATAATTCTACCTAAAATCTTATATATAATACAATCCATTTAAATTTTACCCTCAAAAAGGTTTATAAATAAACTAAACACTTTAATACTAAGATTCTTTTGGTAACAAAAAAAAAAAACTAGAATTACTATTAATCAACATACTAACAGCTGGAAGAATGGTGGAATAGCTTTCCCAGATCTAAATCTCTATTCGATTTCCACTATAACCAGATCAATTTCTCAGCTCTTAGATATAAACTATATCTAAAGGGAAATCTTTATGGGAAGTATCAGCCATGGAACTTATAACGAGACCAACAACATATCAACTAGAATTCATAAACCTTTTATATGGATCTTAAAAGAATATTTTATCACACATGCTAATCCTAATCATACTGCCAGTTACATACATAATATTATAATTAACTTTAGAAACTTTATATATAAACATGTTAAATATAAAGGCTACTTGTTTTTGTTATTTCCTATAGCATATGCACAAGAGACTTTTGTTACCTCAGATATTAACAACATTTCTCAGCTGAAAAACAATGAACTCCAGTACTGGTTCCAGCTAACTTATGAATAGAAGACTAGTTCAATGGATCATATTATACAGGAATATACACTTAATAATTTATCATGGTTAGATATACAAACACTTATACTATATCTTGATAATAATCTGAAACTAGCTGCACCAACTAGCAAACATGACACCAAGATATTATTACATTTTATTCAATCAACATTATTACACCAGCATATATATTCAGGTAGTCTCTCCTTTATTTATTGACTTTTAAGAGAAGAAACATTTTCTTATAGATTCATAGGTAAGTACTAGGCTATCTGCCCATGGGCATTTATAAGCCTAGCCACAGAGTGATGGCTTTCACCTCCCCATTAGATTAATAACCTGGGCCTCTGTCAACAGGGCTCCTGAAGTGATCCCAGGGTAGAACTTATGATTACCCATCCACTCATCAAGATTTCTCTTGAAGAGGATCAGAGAGGAGCTCTGTCGAATATGGATTGGGATTCTATTCCAGAGTGAGGGGAGTCGCTGGGACAGGAATCTATCCCTCCAGCATGTCCTGTTTATTGTTGTACATAGGTTCAAGTCGCTAGAATGAGTGGTTCTGAGGGATCTCGTTTTTTTGAGGTGAAGCATGTCCATTAGTTCAGGGTTTGACATGGCCCTATAGGTCAGGCACAGGTCACCTCTGAGCAGACGGTAAGCGATTGAGAAGAGGTGGAGCTTTTTTAGTCGTGCTTCATAGGGTAATTGTTTAAGGCTCTTAATCCTCTTAGTGAGGTACTTCTGTGGTCTTTCTAGTTGTTGCAGGTGTCTAGTGAGGTACATCCCAAATGGGGCATTGTACTCTATTATGGCCCTAATGAGTGAGGAGTAAAGGGGCACAATCACCTCCTTGGATCTGGATGAGAAACCCTTTGTGATCAGGTGTGCCACATAGAAGGATTTCCTGACCATTTTGGCTATGTGGTTATCAAAGGAGAGCATGCTATCTACTTGGGTACCCAGGTCCCAAATTACTTCTTCTGTACTTAGTGGATTCCCATCTATGTGGTAGTTTGTAGGTACTTTGTTTTTCCCAAATGGGATTACTATGCATTTTTTGGCATTTAGCTTGAGGCCGTGACTTTGACACCAGGTGTTTGTCTCTGTGAGACCCTTTTCCAGGATGTCTGTGTCAGCTGGAGAGTCAATTATTGCACCCAATTTACAGTCATCTGCTAACTTGGTTAGCCACAGTCCCTCCGACTTTGCCTGTACATCGGAGAAATATATACCGAACAGGAGGGGTCCCAGGACTGAGCCCTGTGGGACTCCACTTGTGACTGGTTTAGAGTCAGACATGGTGCCTGCCACTCTTACCGAGTGGGTTCTGTCTGAGAGCCACTTGGCAACCCATCTCGTGACATGGGGGTATATATTTAAGCTGGTGAGTTCGTCTATGATTCCTGAGTGTGGGATGGTGTTGAACACCTTTGCGAGGTCCAGATATTCTGTGTGGACCACCTTCCCTTCATCTATGGCCTTGGTGACTGTTTCAAAGAAGTTGCCCAAGTTCAGGAGGCAAGATCTGCCTTTAACAAAGCCGAACTGGGTGGGGTCCAGTGTCTGGAGGTTCCCAATGTCCCTGTTAATGAGCTCCATGATAATGCATTCCATGGCTTTGCAGACCAAGCTAGTCAAGTTTATAGGGCGATAGTTCTCAGGGTCAGTTGTGGCACCACCTTTGGGGAGTGGTACGACTGTTGCTGTACGCCATTCTTTGGGTACATAGCCTGTAGAGAGGCTGAGTTTGAATAGTGATTTGAGATGGGGGGTTAGTTCATTTTGAAGCTCGTGTAAGACACAACCAGGGATAGCATCTGGTCCCATTGATGCTGTGTTTTTGGCCTTTGCAAGGGCTGTCTTTACTTGCATGTCTGAGATATCTGGAGCACCACATTCTTCTGGGATGGGTGCTAGCCCCTTTGGTAAAGAGGGGGGAGTGAAGTTTGCACTGAAATTGTCAGCCAGGATGTTGGCAATGTCGGTTGGTTCAATGTATTTATGGCCATTATGCACTAGCTCGGAGCATATCTGAGAGTTTGCCCCTAGACTCTTGACATAGTTAAAGAAGGCCTTGTGGTTATCCTTAGAGTCATTGGCTATTTTTCTTTCGAAGTTGGCCTTGGATGATTTAATGAGGGAGCGCAGTTTTTTACTGATGTTAATCAGAGATGCCTTCTTATTTTGGGATTTTGTTCTATCTTTCAGGAGTTTCCTCCTTCTGTTGCAAAGTTTATTTATGGCCAGGGTCCACCAAACTGGCTTCCTCTTTTTTGAGGAGTTGGTCTTGATTTTACTTGGGATGGCTCGGTCCATGCATTTTTGAAGGTGTTCATAGAATGCACTTGTAAAGGATTCTGCCGATGGGTCATCATTTTCCATTTGATTGGGAGCTTTGAAACTTCCCACCTCGGTCTTGAGGAGTGTGAAGTTGGCTTTAGAGAAGTTTTTTGCCTTGATTTCCTTGACTGGGGGAGGGGGTCTGGATGTGGATGTCCAGTGTGATTAGTTTGTGATCTGATCTTACCAATGACGAGTTTACCTCAGGTGTGGAACATAGGTTTCCCATGTTGGTGATGACCAGGTCCAGTATGTTGTCACCTCTTGTGCGAGTGGTGACCAGATGTTCAAGGGCGTTTGAGTTTATAAACTCAAGGAAGCATTGGGCTAGGGCATTTGAGCTTGAGTAGTTTTCCCAGTCAATGTTTGGATAGTTGAAGTCACCCAGTAGCATGGTGTTGGGTAGAATCTTCATACTTTCTAATGTTCTCAGGAATGCTGCGTGAGGGTCCTGAGAGAAGGTGGGAGATCTGTAGCAAGCTATAAATTGAACAGTTAATTTACCCGCTGTCAATTGTACTTAGATGGTCTCAGATTCCGCGTGCTGTGCTACTAACCTGGAGGTGCGGGTGTTCTTGATGAATATGGACACACCCCCTCCTTTTGTGTTCCGGTCCTGGTTTTGGGACCTAAAGGTATGGTAGGCGTTATAGCCTGGTAGTGATGGGGTGCTCTCTGGAGCCTTGAACCAGGTTTCTGTCACTGCACATATGTCGATTTCTTCCATACTAAGGAGAGCCTTGAGTGCGTGCATTTTGAGGTTTAGACTTCTGGCGTTGAGCAGCGTTACCCTCAATTTTTGTTTATTATTGTTGTTTATGGAGGCGGGTTTGTCTTTTGAGACTTGCCTAAAAAAGGCAGTATTGGGGCGGCAAGAGTCTTGGCCAGTATTTGAAAGCCCAGGGGCGACAGGTGCAAGCCGTCTCTGGCGAAGCAACGTGGCTTGTCAAGCATGTCGTCCCAGGCTGACAAGTACTTTGAATGACACCAGTAGTTTAACCAATTGTTGAAACTGATAATTTTTTCTTCGTATACTGGCATCATTTTGGGTGAGAGCAGGATGCTACTCAGAGTCAGAGTCATACCAGCCTGGGCTACATGGTCAGAGAGCTCCTGCATGTCTCTTTTCATGTAGTCCAGGGAGGTACGTCTCAGGTCATTTACGTCAACATCTACAATGACAGAGTCATATTTGTACTTGTTGTGGAGTGACCTGAGTGCATGTGTTATGTGGCGGATTCTGGCACCCGATAGGCAGCTTACGGTAACCTTGCACACATAACTACTGGAGTTATTGTAGTTTAATTACTCATAATTCCCCAAGTGAGCAAGATAAGGTTAATATGCTACAATGAGCTGGGAAAACATCATTTTCTCTGAAATGGAAGACTTACACATGGAGATTCATGAATAGATCCTTTTATACACCACAGATAATGGACAAAATTAATAAAAAACAGAACATCTGTAATAGATGCAACTCTAATGTAGATATTAACTGGGCACATATGTTTTTTGACTGTTCAACCTTAAATATCTTTTGGAATAAAGTAAATGACTTTTTACAAGCACTTTTTTCAGACAACTTCATATTGAATAAAACATTAATCATATTTAATACACCTGTTCCACAATGCGTTAGGAAAACCAAATACTCATTACTATGGATTATATTGGCAGTGGCTAGAAAGATCATAATAAAAAATTGGATTTCAAAACATCCACTTACATTCTCTGAGTTTACTAATTTATTAAAAGAAGTTATTCAGTCACGGATAAGAACCATAACCTCTAGAACATCTAGAAAGACATATGACCATAATGTATGGGTTAACTTACAAAATATGTTAGAAAAAAATGATAATTTTGCATAAACGTAATTGACTTTCCTTGTCATTCATGAGAACAAGTTACAAAAGGAAGGTTATAGTGTATGTTAATGTATAAATACTGGATGTCTATGTACATACTTTAGTTTGTTTGCTTTGTTATTCGTATATTCATATTTAAATGCTATAAATACATGTTAGCAATTTGTAAATCTATAATGTAAATTATCTTATATATGACTATGTGATTGTTTTCATTATAATCAAAATCAATAAAACTGTTTTAAAAAAAGAAAAGAAAATGCAAGATATCACAAAGCTTGCTATTCTAGGAACTTTCTAAGTTTATAAGAACAATAATTAAAATGTATCCCTATTTTTGGGCCTTTGTTGCCTCATTATTTTTGGCTTTGTCGAGATTTTTGTGTTATGAGGTTGTGAGGTATGGAGTGTAGAGAGGCAGGAGGGTTTACCTATCTGCAAGAAATTATGCCGAGGATTCAATAAACTCTGTGTAAATGATCTGTGATGGTACATGGACTGCCATTTATAATCAACAGTCAGGGGAAGTGTGTGTCCCCACCAAGTGAGGCACATAGTTACAGGCTCATATGGAGAATATCTGAATAATACCACCAGCAATCACATGTCTATGACATAACATATGTGACTGGGAATGACCATAGATGCTTCTGCATGAACCCACTTGTACAACTATTATGAGATGTCAGCGATCTATGAGAGCAATCTAGCACATCATCCTGACACTGTCACATCTGCTGAAGGTGTTAGGAGGGACACTGCTATACCTGTATGTGAAATTGCTATCAATACAGGCTAGTTGACAGGTGTGCATGGCATATGTATGGCACAATCCACACTTTCACAAATGTAACCCATGCCATCAATGTTGTCAAACAGCTATGTATGCATCACCAGAACAGGTATCAGACATTTATTTATTTTTATTTTCCATTTATTTACCGGGTTAGTCTGACCATTTTCAGCAGAGGCCTGGGGAGAAAAGCTACAGATACATCGTAAAAAATGATAAAAAAATAATAAAAAATTATACAGACATAGCTATTTTGTAAAATGAGCATATAACATAAAAAGAGTAAAATTAGAGTTTTACAAATGATGCAGCATAAAGCGGTTAGAATATTGAGAAACAATTAAACAAGATATTAAACAACTAATATACAATTGCTTGAACATTAATTCAGAAAGAAGTTTCCATAGCCAAACAGGGTCATACAGTAGAAATCATGACTATAAAGGAGGCCTGAACCCCAGGTTCATAGTACTATACACTAAGTGAAACTACACAGTACACCTGTGATCTAGGGATGTTGAAAATCAGGAACATGTGAAATTAGTCTGGTTCTGTACAGGAACATATCCAAGTTTTGAACAGGAGACCTTTTAGTAGGGAACTGAAAGTATGTTTACTATTTAGACATCTAACGTCAGGGGGTAGAAAGTTCCAGGCCTTAGCAACTGCATAGGAAAAAAGAGATTAGCCTGAGCTATGTAAGCAATTGATAACAGTCAGTAGGGTGGTATTGGAAGATCTTAGTTGACATGCAGTATCATGGAAGGTGAGCAGACCAAAGAGGGCAGGTACTTTATTTGGTTGGTATAGCAGTTGATGGGTCAGGAGAAGTTGATTGTATTTTAGTAGGTTGGGGAGTTCTAACCATCCTAGTTGTCTTAAAGAGAGGCAATGGTGAGAACAAAACTTAGCACTGGTTGCAAATTTTGAGATTTAATTGTAGCAGGTAGATAGTTTCAGAAGGTCAGATTTGTTTAGGTAGTTAGAACTGGGGAAGCATATAGTAAGGTGGAGAGTAGATGGATACAAGAGATAGTATTCAGGATTCCTGTGTGAGGAAGCTCTTGCATCAGTAGAGTGAACCAAGTTTTTTATGAACTTTGGCAATTGTTAGTGTTATATGTTTGCTGAATTTTAGGTTTTGGTCAAAGGTTATACCTAGTAGCTTGGCTTGAGTTACTGGTGTGATAAGGGTATTGTTGGAGGATGTTATTGAGAATGGTGAGGTGGGGCTGAAAGTTTTGGATGGGTAGAAGATCATGAGTTGGGTATTAGATGGATTTAGTGTGAGATGGGAGGGATATAGACATTTTTCTATAGTAGTGAAGGCTTCCTGGGTTCTTTCTTGGAGTAATTGTAGAGCTGTGACTGAGTGGTGTCATCAGCATACTGTACTATAATAGTTTGTTGGGTAGCTGAGTGGAGGTTATTGGTAAAGATGGAAAATAGTAAGGGACCAAGAATGGATCCTTGTGGAACACCTTGTCCCACTGGGAGGAGAGGGGAGAGAGAGTTATGCCATTTAACAGCTAGTTGCCAGATGGATTGATATGTTT
Source organism: Protopterus annectens (assembly GCF_019279795.1). Classification (NCBI taxonomy): domain Eukaryota; kingdom Metazoa; phylum Chordata; order Ceratodontiformes; family Protopteridae; genus Protopterus; species Protopterus annectens. The sequence goes on along the minus strand of NC_056729.1, from coordinate 838,147,030 downwards.
TAAACCACAGTAGAGAAGAGTTATCCAGACTGAGGTCAGACATTGTGAATAGTAATTTGCAGTAGGATACCATGTCAAATGCCTTTGACAGGTCTAGGAAGACAACAGATACTAAGTTACTGAGATTTCTTTATTGGTTGACATGGTCAGTAGAGGATATAAGGGCAAAGGTAATGCTATGGTTTGGCCAAAATCCATGTTGGGAATTTGCTAACAGGTTATATTGAAGAAGATGATTCAGTAATTGGGTGTGTACACATTTTTTTAAGATGTTTGATAGGGGAGATAGTATAGCTATAGGGTGATAATTACTAAGTTCTGTCAAGGAACAACCTTTGTGTAAGGGACCGACATAAGAAATTTTCCAGAGAGAGGGGACAGTGTGCTCAGCTATGGATTTATTGATGAATATGGAAATAGGGTAGGCAATGGCAGAGGCGGCAATCCTGAGGTAATCAGTGGGGAGTTTATTAGCAGTGAGAATGATGGGCTTCAATTTGGCAAGGTGTTTATGAATTAGGTCAGTTGGATCTGGTTTAAGAGAGAATTGGGTGTTGGTTTTATGGTGACAGTTTTGTATTTTGGGGGTATTTGTAGTAGATATGGGGAAATTGTTGAATAATTTTTGGATGCAGAGGTGAAATAGTCATTAAACTGGGTGTCAATATCATTGTTATCACCTTCAATGTTAGGGTTTGGGGAGCTGATTTTGCCTGGTTGAAGAATGTGTTTGATTGCGGACTAGAATTTTTGAGGATTGTTGTAGTGAGTTTTTCGTATCTGGATATAATGACTTTTTTTGTCATTACGTATTTTTTTTTTTTGCTTTGTTTCTGAGCTTTAGGAAGTATTGTCAATTTGTACTTGTTTTGTTAGTAAATCAGGTTGCCCAAGCTTTGTCTTATTGTTAGAGTAGAGAGCTTGTGTCCTTTGAGATCCAGGGGACTGGGTTGGTTTTAGTATGAATTATACATTGTGGGGCCATAAGACTAAGGATACCTAAGAATGTAGTATTAAAGTACTCCATGGATTCATCTAATGGTAGAGTTTTAAGAAGTGACGATTTTTTTTTTTTAAGTTTTGATGAATTGGTCTGGTAGGAAATTTTTGGAACTATGGATAGAAAGTTAGATGGGGGTTTTATGGGTTTTGTGTGCTGTCTTAGTATGAATGTGGGTAGGTGATCACTGAGGGAGTCGGGTAACGTACCAGATATATTGGCAGATGAAGGCGTGTTGGTTAGGAGCCAGTCTAATATGGATTCCTTTTTGGTGGATTTGTCTATACATGTGGGAGTTTGGATAAGCTGTGTGAAGTTAAATAGGTTTAAGTGGTGCATGGAGGGGGGGTGTAATAGAGGCCCAATCCCTGTTGAAGTCCCCCATGATAAGGCGGTGGAAATCCAATATAAAATATACTCTAGAGTGGCAATATTGTCACCTGGTGGTAAGTAGACGCGTATAATGTTGAGTTATTTCTGCTGGTTTCATTTTATATTTGCAAACGGGGTTTCTGCATAGCCAAAAGTGGGGATACCTTTACATATTTGTTGGAGAATAAGGTTGTACCTGTAAAGTAGAGCAATACCCTCACCTTTTTTAACTATTTGATCACTTCTAAGAATGTTGTAGCCAGGAGGGGCTATGGTGGTATCTTTGATGTGGGGCTTGAGGCAGGTCTCGGTTAGGAGTACAATGTCAGGGTTATAGAAGGATATAGATACATGTAGCCCTTCAATTTTATTCATGATGCTGTAGATGTTTATACTGAGTATTAAGAGGTCAGAGGGTTTTTGCTTGCAAGGGATATTAGGTCCATGTAGGTTTGTAGCGGTGGGTGTAGTAGTGGATGGGCCTGGGTTAGGGTGGATGTCACCACTGAGTGCAAGTTGGTTAGTAGCAGTGGTCAGTGTGTGTAGATAACTAGCAAGCATATTGTGAATGAGTAAACTGGGTAGTTTTTTATAATTAGTTTCTTTGTATGTGGGCTTGGTGAGCTCAAAGGGGGTGTGGTTGATGACGGTATGTGAAATCTATATGTGATTATGGTGGTGAGTGTTTGAAAAGGTTAGTATGGGAGAGTTTAGGTGATAGTAGTTAGTGATAGTGGAATCGTAGGAAGTTAGATGGTAGCCTAGGGAGAGGAGAACTGCTAAGAAAATAGAAGGTGCAAGCATGGTGAGAGTTGAAGGGGGTGGTGATAGTGTATGTGGAGTTAAGTTATCTGGTTTGGGAATTATTAGCAGGAGAAAGGAAAGTGTGATGTGGCAGAGCATCACAGAACAAATTAATGAGCAGATGGTGAAAGGAGAGAGAGGGGGGAGTGGTTGGAGGATGATGCAATAGGCTGGTGGGAGGTGGTAGGGAAGTCAGGTGATTGTGCTTATGAATAAATTTGCGTATAGACAGGGTGGGTGGAATAAGGGGGCAGGGTGGGGAGCAAAGTAAGCTCAAGAGATAGCAAGGGTGAACAGCTAAATCAACTCCACAAGGTAAGGAAGTCAGCAAAGAACTGAAACAGTGAAATAGAGTAGGTAAGGTATTAGTTAAAGTGTGATAATATTTTACTGTGACTGGCAACACCACTGCAAATTTTATGGGCAGTAGCTAACAGTAAATCAGCAGGAAAATCAGGGTAGACTGTTAATTACGGGATGCTGTTAATTTAAAGTCAGTTGCAAAGAAAAGGAGGGATCTATGGCAGGCCTTAGCATCCGTGCACACTACTCCCTCAGAACAACAAGTAAGTTACTTTAATGAAAAAAACAATACCTACAGGTTTTAATAACTAGTGCAGCTCTGTAGTGGAAGATGGTGGGGCAGATATAAGTCTGTTATATCACTTGATTGTGTTTCTGCACCATGCATGTTGGTTCTGCACCTGCTTGATGGTGGAGTAGACATGGGTTCTGGCATGCATGTTGGTTCTGCACCTGCATGATGGCGGGGCAGACATGAGTCTCTTATATTGCTATTTCAGTGAAATGTAAATGTCTGATATTGTCAATGACACAGGGATGTTAGCCTTCTAGGATGACCCATAGACACCTCTAGAGGAGTACTGGCCAGAGGTAGAGGTGACTTGCAATTGCATAAAAATGAATGTTCTGTTGTAAATGTGTGCACATGTTTTTGGGACAGTTTATTTGATACCACTTATAACAGTTCACTGATGTTTTACTCCTTTGTCTGGTAGCAAAATGTCATTTGCCTGTTGTTTTGTGTGGGTGAACCAGTTTCATTTCTGTGTTGGCACAAACAAAATTGTTTGTATAAAGGTTTCTTTGCTATTGTTACTACCCATGTTTTGGCTCCAACACTGCTTTGTGTGTGACTTATTTGTTCCAACCACATAAATCATTTTTTTTTATATTTGAACATCTTGAAATATTTTTTGTTCCTCTAGTGGGTACTATTGAAAAACTACTTCTTATTCGTCTTCTTGTTATATCAAAGCAGGACTTTTATTTGTGTGTTATTTATGTGTAATATCCTTTGTGTTTTATGTCACTAAGGACTATGGCACCCAAGCATCCTAGTCCCTGCACCCCTCCCCTTCAGTGACCCTGAGAATGATGTAATTGTCCAAGCATTTAGACAATGTGGTGGCTTTCTGCTTGAGAGAGGCCATGCGATATGCTGGGAAGAATGCAAATTTGTCATCTGATAGTGGACAATGTCAACATTGTTGGGGGGCACAGCAAGACATATGATTAGGTGCATCATAGGGTTACTGATGATTTCATTGGCCTGGAAGAGAGCAGGTGCAGTGGCCCATGGACAGATAGCTACCAGGGGGGCTGCTACAGAGACACCACTGACACCAAATGAAGAGTTCGTGTCCACTGTCTAGGATCCAGAGAGCATGGTGAAAAGTACACAACAGCATGTGACTGATGGTGCTGCTGTTTCAGGGAGGACAAGTATGTCACAGAAGGGGCATCAGGTTGGCTTATTTATGTCAGTTGTTAAAAATGTCTTGTATAATAAAATATTGACAGCAATACTTAAGATTGTTTAACATTTTTTTGTAATTTGGGGAGGAGATCAGTTACAGATTGGAACATTTCATAGGATAATAGGATCATAGGAGGTTACTAGGCTATTGGCCCTGATGCCCTTATAAGCCTAGCCATGAATTTAGCCCATGTTTAGACAAGTCAGCACCCAAATCCCCTTTCCAGCAGGGACACAGGTGGAATCCCAGGGGTGTATTTTCTAATTCCCATCCAGTTATACAGGTTATGCTTAAAAATGGATAATGAGGTACTCTGCTTGACATGGAGAGGGAGTCTATTCCACAGATGGGGGAGTCTCTGAGACACAAATCTGTCCTGCAAAAAGTCCTATTGATATCGCAGACCAGGTTGAGGTCACACATATGGGTTACTTGAGTGGAGCTTGACTTACAGATATGCAGCATTCCCATCAAGATGGGGTCTAAGATTGCTTTGTATGCCAGACAGAGGTCACCTCTGAGGAGTCTGTATGAAATTGAGTAGAGGGACAGGGCTTTTAGCCTATCTGTGTAGGCTAGATGTTTGAGGCCCTGGAGTCTCCTGGTGAGTAACCTCTGTGGTCTCTCCAGCTGCTGCATGTGCTTTGCAAGGTACATGCCAAAGGGGGCACTGTACTCAATAATTGGCCTTATAAGGAAAGAATACAGGGATGTTATGATCTCTTTGTCCCTGGACGAGATAACCTTACTTATGAGGTGGGCCACGTAGAAAATGTTTTATACAACAGAAGCAACACGGTGGTCAAAAGTCAGTTTGCTATCAACCTAGGTGTCCAAATCCCCCACTACTGATTGTGTACTTAGGACATTGTTATTAATGTGATAATATGTGGGGATGTCGCTCTCCCCAAAGGGGATGATGATGCATTTTTTGGCATTCAGCTTGAGGCCATGTTTCTGGCACCAGTCAATTGTTTGGGTGAGACCCTCTTGGAGGACATCTACATCACTTGGGGAATTGATGACTGCATCCAGCTTGCAGCCATCTGCAAATTTGGTCATCCATAGTCCACTGGTTTTGGCCTGCACCTCAGAGAAGTATATCCCAAATAACAGAGGCCCCAAGACCAATCCCTGTGGTACGCCACTTGTTACGGGTCTACTGCTTGAGGTGGCTTCCCCTATTTTGATTAGGTGGATTCTATTAGTGAGCCAGTTTGTTACCCATCTGATAATATATGGATTGATGCCTAGTTGAGAGAGTTTATCTACTATGCGTGTGTGGGAAATAGTGTCAAAGGCCTTGTCCATGGCTTTGGTGATTGTCTCAAAGAAATCAACCAGATTTAACAGACATAAGTTCCCCTTGACAAAGCCAAACTGTGTGGGTTCAAATGTTTGGTGGTTGCCATTGTCCCTGTTAATGAGGTCCATGATAATCCTTTCCATGGCCTTTACAGCTAGTTAGGGTGATGGATCTATAATTTCCTGGATCGGTGGATACTCTACCTTTGTTTAAAAGGATGACAGTGGTTGTCCTCCACTTGTCTGGGACAATGCTGGTACTCAGGCTTTGGTTGAATAGGGTGCCTACGGGTGCTGCAGGTTCATGCCTGAGTTCATGTAGGATGCAGCCTACAATGTTATCAGGTCCCATGGAGGTTGTATTTTTTGCCTTTGAGACGGCAGTGATGACCTGTTCCCTAGAGATAAGGGGTGGGGGGCAGATACTGGGGATGTCCTGATTTACTGATGGGGACAGAGGGGATAACTTTTTGCTGAATCTGTCAGCCAGTAGATTGGCTATATCTGCAACATTTGTGCATGTGGCATCCTTGACCACCAGTTCTGAACAGATCTGGTTGCTTCCTTTGAGATTGAAGACATATGTGAAGATGTGGCCAATTTCGACTCGAATTTGGCTTTAGAAGATTTCACTAGTACTGTTATTTGCTTGTTCAAGCTAAGCAGAGATTGCTTCCAATTGTGCACCTGCTCCTTCTTCGTCCTAGACAGCAACTTTTTCATTTTGTTATATAGTTTATTTACTGCAGATGTCCACCAGACAGGTTTACTCTTCCTTGCGGAGGATGATTTTTGTCCTGTCAGGTATTCCTGATTCCATCCATCTATATAAATGCTCGTATAGTACTTTGGTGTGGATTTGGACATTGGCTCCAGTTCCTACAGTGGGGGAGGGGGCTGTGAAGCTGTTTTTGCCATCCCTCAGTAGGTATTAATCAGCTTTGGAGAAGTTGTTTTTTGTTTGACCCTAGCTAGAGGGGGGGTCAGGTGAGATGGTGACTTTGAAAGTGACCTCTTTATGGTCAGATCTTACCAGGGAGTATGATACTGTAGGGGTAGTTAAAAATACATTCTGGTTCATTACACATGGGCTTAGGGGTGGACATGTCATCCAAGTTTTTTTTAAATGTATTGCTAATGGACATATAAGCGGCAAAAAGTATTTTACCCCCCTGTATCACTGCTAATTGCGATGATGATGTCCTTACCTTTTGCTTACCTTATTTCAGGACCATCCTCCCTAGGAAGTGCAGTCACCTGCACATGGTAAGCAAAACATGTTTATTTCCATACTGATGAGCAGTTCATAGAAATATTTATTTTGTCCTATGTGTGATGCGGATGTCAGGACTGTGTGCATTGCTGTACTGTCAGTAATAGTGGTACCAATGTTAGTTTGTTAGCATATATTGAACTGTAGTAGTGTAGCTATTAATTTCTTTCCTGTGTTTGTTGCTTATTTTCACAGTTGATCCTGACCATAAAAGTGTAGGGCTCTTACCACCTAATGTCAGAGTTTCGGCAGACTCTGATGATGATGGTGGGCAAACAGCGGGGCAGATGTTGAAACTGACACTGAGGTCATCATTCAGCCATCCCCTGTAGTTCCATAGGACACAGCCAGTAGGTTTACACAAACCCATTCTAGTGAGCCTTCAGATACTAGACAGGTGGAGTGTGAGACACTCGATCAGAGTAGTGTGGTAACTGTAGCTTCAGTGCCTGTTGACTCTGGCCATAGCCAAAATGCAGGCAAGGTATCATGAAGGAGGGTTGTTAGTGTTGCTCAGAGGAGGCCTGCTATCCATCCTGCACCTGATCCAGGTCTGTCTTTCCGTGCTACTTGAAGTATGTTTAGGGCCATCATGGAGGTGCAGGCACATTCTAAAAGGGCCTCTGAATAAATGCTTAGGGTTGTAGATGTGGCACAGGCTGATATGTGCAACTGCCTCCCCCATGTTGATCATTTGATCATTCAGTGGATCAAATGAATATATGTGTACATTCTATGGCATTTGAACAGGCAGTGTGTGTGATACAACATCTCCTGGGAGGGGGACAGCATCCATGTGGGCATAGGTCAGCCACTCATCTGATGAAAGCTGATGTGGCTGTTCCCAATCACACTTCCGTAGTGGCACTACCTCCACTGATCCATCAGTGATTGAGGTGCCCACACCCAGACATTGTAGGCCAAGGGGTTGTGGTCCAGTGCATACTTGTGAGGAAAGTTCATCCAGCAGACATCATTCAGGTTGGGCATGAATGTGCCAGTGCAACTCCTGGTAGAGCCAGTTATCATGGGTGGGTACAATGATGGTGAACTGCCTCCTCTAGCATGCATGGCTCACATCTATCCAACATGCCGCCAGAATGTAGCATTAGCACAGAGCTTGGCTGTGTTCTGTTCTTGCAGACACTCACACTCCAATACCTGTCTGTGTCCTTGTATTACTTAAACTTAAGCTTTCCTACATTTTCCTCCTCATATCCATTCACCAATACAAAGTTAGTCACTGTAATCCTCTATGGGACTAAAACCCTAACAGCCACCATTCACTAATATCAAGTTAGTCACTGTAATCCTCTATGGGACTGAAACTCTAACAGCCATTAGCCGAGCATCCTCATATCTATTCACCAATACCAAGTTAGTCACTGTAATCCTCTATGGGACTGAAACTCTAACAGCCATTAGCTGAGCATCCTCATATCTATTCACCAATACCAAGTTAGTCACTCTAATCCTCTATGGCACTAAAACCCTAACAGCCACCATTCACTAATATCAAGTTAGTCACTGTAATCCTCTATAGGACTAAAACTCTAACAGCCTGTAAATAGCTCCTAATCCCTGCTGTTTGTAACTTCTTTGATTGCTGAAAAGTGTCTTGTCTGCTTGCATATTTTAATGTGAATATCTGATTGTTTTTGTTGTATAATGTCCATATTTGTTGTACTACTCTGTATAAAAATATTTTTCTCTTGTTTAACAATGTGGAGCTTTTCTCCCTGGGCCTCCGCTGTAAATGGACCTATTCCAGTTGGAATCTCCCGATTAACAAATGTAAAATAAAATAAATAAATAAAATAAAATTTCACCTGGAGTGCCCATACACACACACACACACACACACACACACACACACACACACACACACACACACACGTTACATGGTTCAGTCATGACGCTTAAAGCTCATTCTGTCTCAGTGGCCTTAATTTATTCAAATGTCTGCCTGTTTCTCTTTCTAACTCACACACACACTGACTTACCTTTTATGTCAGCCTCAGTTTCCTGCCCCTCACACAACACTCTGTGGAAGTGATGATAACTGTGCCATATCCTTGTTGTTTATCTTTTCCATTCAGGGATACATAAGCTTTGTGTCTGATGCTCAGTGTACAGAGCTGACTTAGTGCTTAGTACATTTGTGTTTGTGATGCTGTTTTGTTAACTGTACTGCTTTCTTCAGGTTTTTGTAATATGTACATGCCTCCCGACTCTTACAGCAAAAAAGCTGGACCAAGCCATAAATAAAAGTGGGATAAAGGGGACTTTTTTATGTATTTAACACTTGTTTACTATTAAAGTCCGATTTGGAATGAAGCCAATTTTCATTGAAGGGCCAGGGTGCAACACTCCAGATGCATGTCTTTATGACATGGGAGGAAACCCACATGAATGCAGGGAGGACATGCAGACTCCACACAGAAGGCACCCCAGCCAAGAATCAAATTGGAGAACCTCTTGCTGTGAGGCAACAATGCAACCGCTGTACCACTTTGTCATCCAGATTGTATTTAAATATTAATATTTTTAAATATTGTTGCCTTATAACATTAGACAATTGATAGACAGTTTTTGCATCACTGTTTTTAAGATTTTTTTGAGATATATAAAGTCTGAAACTGAAATATATATCAATTTCTAACTTCTGTCTTTAATGATTTGCCAGTATGAGGCCAAGCTGAGGACATTTTGTGACAATCAGTACTTTGAACACGTATTAATGTGTGAATCTCTGATGCCTGAGGCTTAATGCACATAAGTCACTGCTGTTACATGTTAAGTCATTGCTGTACAAATCACCCACCTTTTACTTACTTACATTACCAAGTAATTGTATGCAAGGATATGCCATTCATTTGTATTATTACACATGTTTTAATATTCCAGGTTCAACACTTACCTTGTAAATCTGGCAGTTGCTACAATTTTATTTCTGGGCTGAATCTGTCCGATGCTAGGAGTACGCAGCTATTACATGGGTAGGTAAAGGTTGTGAACAATGCCTGGCATCAATATTTCTGTATGTATGTGTGTATGATGGTTTTAGGCCTTTGCATGTTAAGTGAGTGCACTACGCATTGCCTCTTAGCCAATCTGAGGGCATATTGAGTACACCTGCATCTGCCTACCCCTACAGCAGCTGCTTGTTTCCCCTCTGAATTCTCACCTGCGTGTGGCTTTGGTGACCTTGCCAGTGGCAGTTAGATGTGTGACCCTTCCCCTTGTTGATCTTGCTAAATCTGTTTTCTCAGAATAATGTTATGAAGCATGGCACAGATGATGAAAATTTAAATCCATGTACATTGAGTGTACTACAGGGCTTCCCCAGATATATCTAGACACAGGAACTGCGACTTCTGTAGCCCGAGAACATACTCTATGATATTTCTGGTTTGAGCGTGTACCTCATTATAGCATTCTTCAGCTGAAGTGTGTGCATTTCTGATGAGTGTCATACTGCAGGGCTTCCCCAGATGTATCTAGACACAAGAATTACAACTTCAGCAGCCCAAGCACACCCTCTATGATATTTCTGGTTTGAGCGTGCCTCATTATGGCATTCTTCAGCTGGAGTGTGTGCATTTCTGATGAGTGCCATACTGCAGAGCTTCTCCAGATGTATCGAGACACAGGGACCATGACTTCAGCAGCCCAAGCACACCCTCTATGATATTTCTGGTTTGAGCGTGTACCTCAGTATAGCATTCTTCAGCTGGTGTGTGTGCATTTCTGATGAGTGTCATACTGCAGGGCTTCTCCAGATGTATCTAGACACAGGAACCACAACTTCAGCAGCCCACACACACCCTCTATGACATTTCCGGTTTGAATGTGTGCCTCATTATAGCATTCTTCACCTGGTGTGTGTACATTTCTGATGAGTGTTATCAACCACAGTTCAAGTACATAACCAGTATCTCCCAGTAAATGACCCTGTGGTATATCATCCTTAGTAAACTTCTCGTACAGTTGGGAGTTCTGCCAGATATGTGAGTCATGGTAACTGCCTGGGTTGCCAGCATACACATTCAAGATGATTCCTTTAGCATTACACATGACTTGGCAGTTAATGGAGTGGAAGCCCTTTCTATTTATGTAGACTCTTCCCTGTTCCCCAGGTGGTGCCTTGATTTCTGTATGAGTACATTCTATGGCACCAAGTACTTCAGGGTTGTGTGCTACAGTGTAGAACTCATGCATATTTGTGGCCCTGTCCTCAGGTGTACAGGATAAATATATGTAGTCACTGGTGTTTTAGAGCATAGCATTCAGGAATTGATGGAGGATCCTGGATACTGATGCATGTGACATCCCCAGCATGTCCCCTGTTAGTTTGTGAAATGTTCCTGTAGCTAAAGTTGTAAGTGCTACAACTACCTTTGTCTCCTACGGTATTGGTTTTCCTCGGTTTGAACTTGGTCTGAGTTGAGGACAACAGAGGTTGCAGAGTTCCTGTACTGTGTCTCAATCCAGCCTGAAGTGCTCTACAATTTCCACCTTATGCAGATTGTGATAAGTTAAACAGGGTCTAAATACTTTTCACCTTCTTTGCCATAGTCTATTAGCAGCAGCAGCAGCAGCATAGATATCAGCTTGTTGTACATACACAAGAGTTAAAGCAACAGCAGCCCCTAACATTCTTTGAGTGTAGAATCCTTTCTGTGGCTGTATTCCAATAGGTTTTGGAATTCACAGGGAAAACCAGCACTCAGTCTACATGGTTACTTTATAGCTTGTTGAATAGCTTATCTGTCTTGGAATGGTTGATTAGCATACAATTTAGTTGCTTATGCTGTAATTAACATACCACATTGTTTATCATGTTTATGTGGCTCTACACAGCATGTAGAGCTGCTTACTGAATTCAAATAGTGTGGTATCATGCGTGTATCGCACCACAATGTGCACACTGTCTTAGCAGACCATGTAGGTTTTATTGAATCTGCCTTTGTGTTTTAATTTTTTATTTGTAATTTTGTATACACCAGTATTGCTGCATGGAGCATGCTTCATAGCGTGCCAATATTCCGAAAGTTAATATTTTGTAGTTGATATTATGAATGCCAAAATATGGGTGCTCTGATATTCAGTGGATATATATACACAAACACACACACACACACACACGCACACACACATGAATGTATGTGTAGCCAAGTCTTTAAACAGCAGAGACTTATAAAAACAGATTTATTTTAAAAGATAGAATAATTCTTGGCTTTGCACAGTTAATCTTACAAGTATTTAATTTATTTCTGCAGTCTTTAGAAATTTAGAGATAACTCCACCAATTTTATTCCATACAGGTCCAGTTCACAGACTCTTTCCAGCAGCCAAGCAGGAAAATACAACTTACAGGTTTTGGTCTCAGCTTAGCCCTCATCTGAGTTCAACATAAACTTTTCACATGATCTTCCTTTAAACTACATTCAGATTACTCCCTGAATGGACCATCTAACTCAAGCAATCAAGATTCTTCAGGCAGAGCTCCTGCTCTAACACATGATGATCCTTCCCCTTGTGGAAATAACTTCTCAGTTTCCTGCTTTTAGGTTACAGCTTTTTAAATAACACTAGTAGGTGCTTACTTTTCCATTATTCCTTCTAATATTTTCAGATGCCTCATAATGATAATTTTAACAATTTTGAAGATACAAGTTACAGTTTGTACACATTTAAAGTCACATTCTTCATTTTACATGGACAAGATATCTATCTATCTCGCTAACTAGCTATCACTCCCTCACAATGTGCTGGTAACCCACTTCATTGTAAGGAATATTTTTATATATTGTTGTTTATTAAGAATGCTGTGATTAAATCAATGTGACTTGATTTACTTGATGACTGAAGGAAGCTAACTAGATAATTCTACTTCTGACTTTTGGAGAACTTAACATTGTAACACAAATAGTGATAAATGTACCATTTGTTCTTGTACACTGGCACTAGTATGCTTGTTTTCTAGCCAATTGGAACAGTCCATTAGGGCACGCCTCTCTATTTATACTGAGTACATTCAGGAACCATTTGTCTCCTAACTCACCCAACATTATGAAGATATCTGAAGTTATCTGCCTTGAACTCATCTGACCTTGGGGCTTTCCCTGATTTCCTTTTCCTTAGTACTTTTCTTACTTTTTCTAGGGTGGGCAACTCCTCTTATTTCACTGTAGGCTGGGTCTGGGGCAGTGCAGCCTCTGTAGGGTTTTCTTCATTCAGAAACTAATGGAAGTGTTCCTTCCATTTGTCTTTGATGTCATGTGGACTGGTGAGCAGGTTGTTTTTGCAACCCTTATGAAGGGCTTCTGCTCACTATCTTCTTTACCTTTCTGTCTTTTCATTGCAAATGAAAGAGTTGCTTTGTGCCATCTACTGGCTTATTTTCTAAAAGCTGGTATAATGCCTCTGATGCCTTGTTCTTCATTATTGCAATTGCCCTTTTAGCATCTTTGTCAGCCAGCCAATATTCTTTCTTAGCCCTGTCCCATCTTTTTCTGTCCCACCTTTTCCTGAACTTCTTCTTTTTTTAATGACTTCCTGGACTTCTGCATTCCATCACAAGTTTTCGTTATGCACCTTATTTCCATACCTGGCTTGGCTGCATATCTTTTTGATAATCCTACCACATGCTGCTTTGAGGCACTTCCACTCTTGTTCAACTACATCTATTTCTTCTTCTTCTTCTTCCTGAGGTGTAAGTGCCCTGAGTATTTTCTTGAACTCTTTTTGCTTTCTCTCTAGTCAGCTTTGAGGTCTTCAGCCTAGTTTCTATTGATGAAAGAACCTTTGCTGACCACTGCTTGCAGCCAATTTTGGCAACCAGTGGTTTATGTTGTGGGATGATAGTTTCACTGGGGATGACTTTATAGTCACCGATTCTGCCACAGTACTAGGAGGAAGTCTGCCTGTGTTGCATGCTGAACACTGTTCTCTGTGATCTTGTGAATGTCTCACTCGCTGAACCATGTTTTGACCACCACCAAGCCATTGGCCAGACAGAAGTTTAAAATGGCCTCTCCCTCTGCATTCCTGTTTCCCCACCAATGTGCAACCAGGCAATCCTTAATCTGTTTGTTCTGATATGTGCATTCATGTCCCCTATTAGCAATACCAACTCATGTTGTCCTGGAGAGACATACAAGAGTCATATGAAAGAAAAGCTCATTAGCAAGTGATTTACACCCCCCCACACACACACGCAAACACACTCATATCCCTTCACACAAATACTCATATAAGCATACACTCACACACACAGATACACAGACACATGCACAGCCTCACAGTACATAAATGCTACATCACAGACCTGCTACTAGAAAGGCAGCAATGGGTACAATATGTAAATTACCTTGTCCTGTCCTCTCTGTTCTATTCAGGTATAAAGCAGTAGAGATTGTCATTGGATTACTATTCTTCACTATTGTGATCCATGCTTAAGGCCATGGAGCAGAACACATGGCTAATTTACATTAGCCATTCCTCTAGACTACTGTATTTGCATATGCAGTATTATGTAGAAGACCACTCTAGTGTTACTTGCTGGAGGCTTCATACTACTGTAGCACTAGAGCAGTGTTTGAATACCTACCTCATCATGCACTGATCAATCCTACTAGTCGCAGAACTGAGCAGTGAGTTTTCTGTTTCTAAATATCCTGGTGAGAGTGAAAATGAACAAAGAGTTAAAACAATGTTCTGACAAATAACATGGAGGTCCAGCTGATCCCAAGAGGTTGCTATGAGAGAATGGTCAGAGCAAATGTTGGTACCATCAAAAGAAATATAACAATCCTTTTTATTTAAAGAAGATATTATTTAGCATATATATTTAGCATAGTATATGGGTGACTGCGCTGGTGCAGCGGTTAGTGTTGTTGCCTCACAGCAAGAGATTTTCTGGTTCAATTCTTGGCTGGGGTGAATTCTTGATTGCCATCAGCATGGCCTCCCTGTGGTCATGTGGGTTTCCTCCCCACTCCAAAGACATGCATCAGGTAGATTGGACACTCTAACTTGGCCATAGGTGAGAGTGCATGCATGCGTGAGTGTTATGAATGAACTACTCTGGCAGCTCTAGCCACCAGGCAATGTGAACATTGGCTTAAGATGGCTGTCACTGTGGAAGTGACACCCTGAGCCCATGTGCAAAATGGGAATAGATGGTTATTTAGCATATAATTTGTTTATGGATCATAAATTAATAGTGCGATCATAGCTAATGAAAGAAATAATGACAGGAATACAGGAGTCACACATGGGAATTATGATGTGCAAAGAAAGAACCTGATATGTTGCAATAACAAGCGAAGTCAGAACAAAAAGGACATGCGCTTCAGTGTTCCTTTGTGTGTAAAACTTATCACAGTTATAATCCAAAAAAAAAAACTATTTCTTATTGACTTTACCCTGTAGTAAAGTTTAAGAATATGCATTGATTATTATTAAAAGCTGGTATAAAGAGAGTGTGATACATATACTAAAAGCTCTGTGCTTCAAACTAAGGGAAAACAGATATGATAATCTGAGAACAGTACACATTATGCAATTATGGAGTTTAACAGATTTTCAGAGCAATGTAATTACCGCATGTGATCTTTAGTTCTAATAACTGACAGTGTAAAAGTCAAGTTGAGAGTACTGAAAATCTCATGTCAATATCACAGAGGATTAACAGTGTTTTTGTTTTACATTGATGAGCACTTAGTTTTATTGGAATATAAGAGCACTCCACTACAAGGTGTCAATCCATCATGAGCTCAGTTACTCATGGCTGAAGGGTGTTCATCTACTTCCATATGAAATCTATAGAATCTGAGATATATAAAAAAGGCTAAATTAGAACTACTGTTGATAGAGGATATATGATCAGAGAAAAATATGCTTGACGAGACAAAGTGAGAACACAAGAGTCCCCAGCGAAGCAGCTAGAATGAGCACCTGGGAAAGAATGAGAAAATCCAATTCATTTGTCTATATTGATGAAGTAAGGTTGCTGCGGAGAAAATATTAACATTTGTTAATTCAAATATGTCTTAAAATGACCGTTGAATACATTAACTGTGTCTGTCGTACCCCCAAATCTAAGGAAATAAGAGAAATATCCAGTTACACTAATGAGTCTCCCAAGACGTGCAGAAGGAGATTAGAGAAAATTCACTACCAGGACATCCAGAGAGAATATTTGATGATCAGTACATCAGTATCAGGAATGCGACTCCAAGAATTATAAAGGAATAAGAGATTTTAAGAAGAATGTTCAAAATTCGGGATAGTTACAGAAACAGTTCAAAAGACTGAAACATATTAACTTGTAATTAATAGTATGACTATAGAGCATAAGAACATAGGAACACAGTAAAGAATATAGAGCATAAGAATATAAAAACACAGTAAAAATACTAGATGAGGGATCATGGGGACAATAAGTTTCCCACCATACCTTCCAACTGTACAGATTTTTGCAGAATGTCCAGATTTTTGCTTCATATTTTTGGTGAGTTCCTCATAAAATCTGTACCCTTCAGGCAAATAGTTGTGGATTGAATTGAAGTCATTAAATAATGACAATTATACAACGACCCCCCATTAATATTCCAAAATGTGCACGCTGATTGGTCAGCGTGCACATTGTAAATCAGAGTTATAGTAATGGAAAAAGTTCCGGTCGCCCGGACTTTTTCCATTAGTATAACTCTTTTTTTTTTTTACAGCAACGGAGAACGCAAGATCTCCGTTGCTTTTTACAATCTGTCTCGCTATGTTAAAAAAGTTTAACATAGCGAGAAAGCTTTAAAGAAAGCAACAGAGAATCTCCATTGCTTTTTTTAAAGCTGTCTTGCTATGTTAAATCCAGTTAACATAGCGAGACACATTAAAAAGCAATGGAGATCTTGCTTTCTCCATTGCTTTTTTCAAAACTGTCTCGCTATGTTAAATGGGTTTAACATAGCAAGACAGCTTTTAAAAAAGAAATGGAGATTCTCCCTTGCTTTTTTTAAAGCTGTCTCGCTATGTTAAACTCATTTAACATAGCGAGACAGGTTGTAAAAAGAAACAGAGATCTTGCTTTCTTGGTTGCTTTTGCCCACAGCTCTGATGTACTGCGTAAGTATACCATGCACAGTACATCAGAACTGCCGCAGAATACCAGACAGCTGCAGAAGGGCAGCTAGGATGCATTTATACAATGCCATTATTTAAGAAAAGTTATTATTTTTTTCTTAAATAATGTCATTGTATAATATCAATAACCCACTTCTGGGTGTGGGTAATACTGGATTTACCCACGGTTGTCTTTGTTTGGCCACTCGGGCTTCACCCTCGTGACCAAACCACATCAACTGTGGGTAAATCCATTATTACCAACACCCAGGCGTGGGTTATTGCTATAATATTTGAGTTTAAGAATCCACACCCTTCAGAAAAGTCATGCTAATGCAAAACATCATTCTATCAACTTTCTCAGTTTGTAAGGGCAATATTTAAAATGTGTCCCTATTTGTCTTCCCATCAGTTTAGGCTTAGTCTAGATTTTTTGCTCTAAGAGGTTGAGAGGTATGTTGCCCACCCATATATACCTTTAAGGAGCCATACAAAAAATTGTGCTTCCCTTTTGAAGGTCGCCTCCAAAATTAATCAGGACTGTACATAACACTTATGTGTAATTTTGTATCTAGCCATCCAGTCATAAACACTAGCCTTAACTTTTGTCAAAGTATCAAATAATCTACTGTACTAATGAAGTGTTTCAGATGTATATTTTATTAGAATAAATGTTTTGGTATCACAGTGACAGAATAATAGAATAAAAAAATGTCTGAAATTATAATGTTGCTTCTATTTATTTATGTATCTATGTATTTGTCTGTCTATTTATTTATCTAATCTATCTATCTATCTATCTATCTATCTATCTATCTATCTATCTATCTATCTATCTATCTATCCATCCATCACTGTGACTACATGTACAACATATGATCTGCTGTCCTATGTGCTCTCACACTCTAGTGGCAAAAGCTGATGAATTAGGTGCTATGCTGTCTTGCCTCTTTATTGACTATCTCTATATGCCCGGTGATACCAAACAGTGTCTTACTAGGAGACTTTTATTACCCAAGCAGTGGTTGACACACTTATGCCTCAGAAAATAGATGAGTTCAAAATTTCCTAGACTTTGTTAGAACCAGTGCACAGAAGCACATAATAAAACAACACACTAGAGGCTCTAAAGTCTTTGACTTGGTCCTTGTCAATCTAACCCCCACTTGTACTCATTCCGCATTTCCTCATCCCTGCTTTTATCTGACCACAAATCTTTCATCTTGTGTGTCAGGCCTACTGGTACCATACCACCACCAAATAAGACCATATTTAGGGGTTTTCTGGAGCATGTGTCAGCTTCTAGACAACCAGTGAAAAATTCCCAGCAATTCACCACAAATGGACCAAACTGAGAGGTCTACTTTATTCACTTCCACTTTTAACCAGCACCTGATTAGCTGCATAGAAATGTTGCACCCATCCACTCTAAATATATTAACTTGTAATCATAAATTCAAGAATAAAGCTCTGTGTTAGAGTGCCTGCATTAAAATTCCTGTAACAGTAGAAGAAAAGTAATGAAAAGTTACAAGAAATCCCCGCCCCTCTTCTAGCAAGGCAACTCTGAAACATGCCAATTAGGAAACACACCAGCTAGGAACATAAAGGCCTCCAGCAAGGTAACACTGAAACACACCAGCTAGGAACATAAGACCTCCAGCAGGCAACACTGAAACACACCAGCTAAGAACATAAAGACCTCCAGCAGGCAACACTGAAACACACCAGCTAGGAACATAAGACCTCCAGCAAGGTAACACAGAAACACACCAGCTAGGAACATAAGACCTCCAGCAAGGCAGCACTGAAACATCGCAGCTAGCAAACTAAGACCTCCATCAAGGCAACATTGAAACATAAAAAGAGACAAATGTGTAGTTACAAATTCAAGGCTTTAATGCTAAAGCTTTCGGATAAAATCCTTCCATCAGTATAAAATGTAAAATTAAGGACACATTTAAATAAAAGTCATAAAGTACCACATGATAAACACACAGTCAATAAAAACTGAGAATTAATTATCCAACCAAAAAAAATCAGTTTAAACACATTTGTTTGAATTTCAAAATAGGTAAACCATTTTATTTATACCAGGGGGGTGATTGGCATTTAAATGCAAAATCCACCCATATTCTCTTGTTTGCAATTTATTATTTAAATCCCCACCCTTTATTTTCTTCAAAACCACATCCAAAACTCTAAAAGAAAAAACATGGTTATTTCCATAGTCCCTAAGTTGTTGTGCTAATGCATTAGTCATAATGCCCCTATGTATCTTAGATTCATGCTCCACCATCTTTTCCCTCAACCTACGAGTTGATTTTCCTACATAAAACATAGTACAGACATTACAGGTGGCTAAATAGATGATATTACTAGTACTGCAATTAGCATAACAGCTTTCATTATATGCTTTACTTATGACAGGATGCACAAACCTTGGGTTGTCTATTAATATTTATACAATCCGAACAATCATAGCAAGGGAAAGTCCCCTGCTTAGTCGATACAGGTTTTGGTTGTGAAAAAAAGTCTTTATAACAAAGTAGCCTTTTCAGATTTGGGCAGGTTTTATAAGAAAAAATGGGGCAATGGTTAATATAATGATTCAATTCAGGAAATGACAGCAAAATATACCAATTACTTCTTATTATTGCCTCTATGTGACTACTAAAACGACTATAAGTAGTAACATAAAACAACTTATTGATCTTATTGTTTTTGTTTCTGGAAGTAACTTGCTGAGGAACTGTAGATCCAAAATACGGTCACAGGGAATTATTCCTTTAATTACTCACACTCTGATAAACATTTTCAAATGAGGCTTTATCATAGCCCCTATCCATAAATTCCTCCATCATTTCCTTTGTTTGGATGGTAAACAATCCATCATCGGTATTCAGCTGACAAATTCTACTAAATTGTGCTTTAATGATGTTGTTAAATACAAACTGTGTATGCATGCTTCCTTTGTTAAGATATTTATTCCGATGTGATGGTTTCTTATATAGTGTTGTATTCAACACCTTATCGTTGAAAAAACTTCAACATCAAGGAAGTTTAACCTTTCCTTTGAAAAAGCATGTTTAAAATTCAAAAAATTGGTGGAACCATTTATATATTCAACAAATTGCAAAAGCTCAGTCTCATTTCCATCCCAAATTAAAAAGACATCATCCACGAATCTTGAAAAAAACAAAATTTTGTACGTGTATATAGAATTAAAAATATATACATCCTCCCATTTTTTCAAAGCAAGATTGGTGTATGTAGGTTGGGAAGGTGACCTAATGGTTAAGGTGTTTGCCTTACAAACACAAGGTGCAAGGTTTGAATCTCACAAGGGATAATTGGCTAGGCTTAAAATGGCTCACAAGGGCAGTTAGCTTAGTACTAATCTATGGACCTATGAACCTATGTATTGCCCACTGGAGTACGCATAGCAACCCCAGTTAACTGGAGATAGATCTTGTCATCAAATAAAACATATTGATATCCAACACAATATGTAGTAATTCATATACAGTCTCTATTTGAATCTCACAAGGGATAATTGGCTAGGCTTAAAATGGTTCACAAGGGCAGTTAGCTTAGTACTAATCTATCAACCTATGAACTTATGTATTGCCCACTGGAGTACGCATAGCAATCCCAGTTAACTGGAGATAGATCTTGTCATCAAATAAAAACACATTGATATCCAACACAATATGTGGTAATTCACATACAGTCTCTATTTCATGGCCGTTTTTCCACCTACTTCAACTAAAAGGTCACAAATAGCATTTATCCCATAATCCTGAGGGATTACGGTAAAAAGTGAAACAATATCCAGAGTTACCAAAAGGTAATTCACATTCCCATTTGCATTATACCATGTAGAAAGTTGAGTCAAAAAGTCACCTGTATCCCTAATAAAGCTTTTAACATGCTTTAAATAGCCACTCAACACAGACTGCAGATATAATGATATAGATTCAGTTACCCAACCCCCTCCAGAGACTATTGGTCTCATGGGGGGGGGGGTTACACAAAGATTTATGTATCTTCAGAAGACCATAAAGTATTGGTATAACCGGACAAGGGACACTGAAATAGTGGAACAATTCAATTGAAATATTACCATTAATCTGTAAGTCATAAATTAACAAATTAACATTTTGAATTAATTTCCATACATCAACAGCAGTAATTTGTTCAAAGGCATAGATACCATTCAATAACTCACTAACTTGAGTGAAATACAATTCATGATCCATTAACATCTTTAGGGACTTCTCCAGTGCATGTATCAGCTTCTAGACAACCAGTGCAAAATTCCCAGCAATTCACCACAAATGGACCAAACTGAGAGGTCTACTTTATTTACTTCCACTTTTGACCAGCACCTGATTAGCTGTGTAGAAAAGTTGTACCCATCCACTCTAAATATCATGGTAAATTCAAGAATGAAGCTCTGTGTTAGTGGGCCTGTATTAAAATTCATGTAACAGTAGAAGAAAAGTAATGAAAAGTTACAAGAAATCCCCGCCCCTCTTCTAGCAAGGCAACTCTGAAACATGCCAGCTAGGAACATAAGACTAGGAAGATAAGCTATACAACAGTAGGAGGAAGCTACTACATGACAGAGCAAAATCCCAAAAAGGGAAGGCATCTCTGATCAGTATTAGCAAGAAACTTCAATCCCTCATAAAATCATCAAAGGCCAGTTTCAAAAGAAAAATTGCCCTAGACACTAAAGATAATCACAAGGCCTTCTTTATTTATGTCAGGAACATGGGCGGAAACTCCCAGATATGCTCTGAATTGTTGCATAACGGTACAAAATATACCGAACCTACAGACATAGCCAACATCCTGGCAGACAGATTCAGCGCAAATTTCTCCCCCCCTTCCCCCCCAAAGGAGCAAATGCCGATCCCAACTGAATGTAACCTCCCTGACATCACAGATGCACAGGTGAAAGCTGCCCTCTCCAAAGCAAAAAACGCAGCATCTATGGGACCAGACAATGTCCCAGGCTGTGTCTTACATGAGCTCCAAGAAGAACTGAACCCTCACATTAAGTCACTGTTCAAACTTAGCCTTACTACAGGATATGTACCCAAAGAATGGTGTACAGCTACAGTGGTCCCACTCCACAAAGGTGGTGCCACAACGGACCCTGAAAACTATCGCCCCATAAGCCTGACTAGTCTGGTCTGTAAAGCTATGGAGCGTATTATCATGGAACTCATAAACAAAGACATTGGGAGCCTCCAGACACTGGACCCTACCCAATTTGGCTTTGTTAAGGGCAGATCTTGCCTCTTAAACCTAGTTGATTTCTTTGAAACAGTTACCAAAGCCATAGATGAAGGCAATGTAGTCCACACAGCCTACCTGGAACTCGCAAAAGCCTTCGACACAATACCCCACTCAGGCATCATAAATAAGCTTACCAGCTTAAATATCAACCCCTATATCACAAGATGGGTTGCAAACTGGCTCAGAGATAGAACCCACATGGTCAGAATCATAGGTGCCATGTCCGAATCCAAACCAGTTACAAGTGGCATCCCACAGGGCTCAGTTCTGGGACCTCTCTTGTTCGGTATATACTTCTCTGAGGTTCAGGCTAACACGGGGGGATTATGGCTGACAAAGTTCGCAGATGACTGCAAACTGGGGGCCATAATCGAATCTCCAGCTGACACAAGCATCCTCCAAAAGGGTCTCACAGAGACGGATGCTTGGTGCCAGTGCCACGGCCTCAAGCTAAATGCTAAAAAGTGCATAGTCATCCCCTTTTGGAAAAACAAGGTGCCCACAAATTACCACATAGGTGGTAATCCATTAAGCATGGAAGACATAATTTGTGATTTGGGGACCAATGTAGATAGTAATCTCTCCTTTGATAATCACATTGCCAAAGTGGTTAGAAAGACCTTCTATATAGCCCACCTTATCATGAAAGGGTTCGCATCTAGATCAAGATAGGTCATTGTGCCCCTCTACTCGTCACTTATCAGGCCCATAATTGAATACAATGCCCCTTTTGGGATGTACCTTACCCGACACCTGCAGCAACTGGAGAGACCCCAAAAGTACCTCACCAAGAGGATCATGGGCTACAAACAGATGTCCTATGCAGCTCGAATAAAGAAACTCCAGCTCTACTCAGTTGCTTACCGCCTACTCAGAGGCGATCTATGCCTGACATACAAAGCCATGTCAAACCCAGGATTAATGGACATGCTCCACCTCAAAAAATCCAAGTCCCTTAGAGCTACATGCTCCAGGGACCTAAATCTCAGCACAAAAATAAATAGGACATGCTGGAGGGACAGATTCATTTCCCAGAGGCTCCCCTCACTCTGGAATAGAATCCCAATTCATGTTAGACATAGCCCCTCGCTGACCCTCTTCAAGCGAAATCTGGACGCATGGATGGGAAATCGCAAATTCACCCCTGGGATCTCTTCTGTGTCCCTGCTAGACAGAGGCACAGTAAACTAATCTTAAAAGGGTATCTTCTGTGACCTACTTTACAGAGGCGCAGTAGGCTAATCTAATAGGGAGGCGGAAGCCAAATACACTCTGGCTAGGCTTATAATGCCCTAGGGCAGATAGTCTAGTATCTACCTATGAACCTATGAACCTAAGACCTCCAGCAAGGTAGCACTAAACACACCAGCTAGGAACATAAGACCTCCAGTAAGGCAACACTGAACATGGCAGCTAGGAACATAAGATCTGCATCAAGGCAACATTGAAAGATGTCAGCTAGGAACATAACATCTCCAGCAAAGCAACACTGAAACATGCCAGCTAGGAACATAAGACCTCCATCAAGGCAACATTGAAACATAAAAAGAGACAAATGTGTAGTTACAACATCAAGGCTTTAATGCTAAAGCTATCGGACAAAATCCTTCATCAGTATAAAATGCTAAAATCAAGGACACATTTAAATACAAGTCATAAAGTGCCACATGATAAACAAACAGCCAATAAAAACAGAATTAATTATCCAACCAAAAAAAAATCATTTTAAACACATTTGTTTGAATTTCAAAATAGGTTTTAAAGAAACCATTTTATTTATACCAGAGGGTTAATCAGCATTTAAATGCAAACTCCACTCATATTCTCTTGTTTCCAATTTATTATTTAAATCCCCACCCATTATATTATTCAAAACCACATCCAAAACTCTAAAAGAAAAAACATGGGTATTTCCATCATCCCTAAGATGTTGTGCTACTGCATTAGTCATAATGCCCCTACGTATCTCAGATTTATACTCCACCATCCTTTCCATCAACTTACGAGTTGATTTTCCTACATAAAATATAGGGCAGACATTACAGATGGCTAAATAGATGATATTACTACTATTGTAATTAGCATAACAGCTTTCCTTATATGCTGTATTTTTGACAGGATGCACAAACTGTGGGTCCCTGTTAATATCTATACAATCTGAACAATCATAGCAAGGGAAAGTCCCCTGCTTAGTCGATACAGGATTTGTTTGTGAAAAAAAAGTCTTTATAACAAAGTAGCCTTGGTTAATATAATGGTTCAATTCAGGAAATGACAGCAAGATATACCAATTACTTCTTATTATTGCCTCTGTGTGACTACTTAAATGACTATAAGTAGTAACATAAAACAACTTATTATTCTTATTGTTTTTGTTTCTGGAAGTAACTTGCTGAGGAACCGTAGATCCAAAATACGGTCACAGGGAATTATTCCTTTCAATCCTCACACTCTGATAAACATTTTCTAAAGAGGCTTTATCATAGCACCTATCTATAAACTCCTCCATCATTTCCTTTATCTGGATGGTAAACAATCCATCGTCGGTATTCAGCTGACAAATTCTAAGTTGTGCTTTAATGATGTTGTTAAATACAAACTGTGCATGTATTCTTCCTTTGTTAAGATATTTATTCCTTTGTGACTGTTTCTTATATACTGTCATATTCAGCACCTTATCATTGAAAAAACTTCAACATCAAGGACGTTTAACCTTTCCTTTGAAAAAGCATGTTTAAATTTCAGAAAATTGGTGGAACCATTTATATATTCAACAAATTGCAAAAGCTGTATCATTTCCATCCCAAATTAAAAACATCATCCACGAATCTACAAAAAAAACAAAATTTTGGACATGTATATAGAATTAAAAATATATACATCCTCGCATTTTTTTCAAAGCAAGATTGGTGTATGTATTGCCCGTTGGAGTACCCATAGCAACCTCAGGTAACTGGAGATAGATCTTGTCATCAAATAAAAACATATTGTTATCCAACACAATATGTAATAATTCACACACAGTCTCTATTTCATGGCCATTTTTCCACCTACTTCAACTGAAAGGTCATGAATAGCATTTATCCCATACTCCTGAGTGATCACTGTAAAAAGTGAAACAATATCCAGAGTTACCAAAAGGTAATTTACATTCCCATTTGCATTATACCATGTAGAAAGTTGAGTCAAAAAAGTCACCCGTATCCCTAATAAAACTTTTAACATGCTTTAAATAGCCACTCAACACAGATTGCAGATATAATTTTATAGATTCAGTTACCCAACCCCCTTCAGAGACTATTGGTCTCATTGGGGGGGGGGGGGTTACACAAAGATGCATGTATCTTCAGAAGACCATTAAGACTAGGTATAACAGGACAAGGGACATTGAAATAGTGGATCAATTCAATTGAAATATTGCCATTAATCTGTAAGTCATAAATTAACAAATTAACATTTTGAATACATTTTTGTACATCAACAACAGCAATTTGTTCAAAGGCATAGATATTCAATACCTCGCTAACTTGAGTGAAATACAATTCATGATCCATTAACATCTTTAAGGACTTCTCCAGTGCATGTGTCAGCTTCTAGACAACCAGTGCGAACTTCCCAGCAATTCACCACAAATGGACCAAACTGAGAGTTCTACTTTATTCACTTCCACTATTGACCAGAACCTGATTAGCTGCATAGAAAAGTTGTACCCATCCACTCTAAATATAATAGTAAATTCAAGAATAAAGCTCTGTGTTAGAGCGCCTGTATTAAAATTCATGTAACAGTAGAAGAAAAGTAATGAAAAGTTACAAGAAATCCCCGCCCCTCTTCTAGAAGCCAAATCTAAAACATACCAGCTAGGAACATAAGACATCCAGCAAGGTAGCTATAAACACACCAGCTAGGAACATTAGACCTCTGGTAAGGTAACACAGAACATGGTAGCTAGGAACATAAGAACTCCATCAAGGCAACACTGAAAGATGCCAGCTAGGAACATAAGACCTCCAACAAGGCAACACTGAAACATGCCAGCTAGGAGCATAAGACCTCCAGCAAGGCAACACTGAAACATTGCAGCTAGCAAACTAAGACCTCCATCAAGGCAACATTGAAATATAAAAAGAGATAAATGTGTAGTTACAACATCATGGCTTTAATGATCAAGCTTTTGGATAAAATCCTTCATCAGTATAAAATGTTATAATCAAGGACACATTTAAATACAAGTCATAAAGTACCACATGATAAACACACAGCCAATAAAAACAGAATTAAATATCCAACCAAAAAAATCATTTTAAACACATTTGTTTGAATTTCAAAATAGGTTTTAAAGAAACCATTTTATTTATACCAGGGGGTGATCAGCATTTAAATGCAAAATCAATTCATATTCTATTCTTTCCAATTTATTATTTAAATCCCCACCCATTATATTCTTCAAAACCACATCCAAAACTCTAAAAGAAAAAACATGGGTATTTCCATAGTCCCTAAAATGATGTGCTAATGCATTAGTCATAATGCACCTACGTATCTCAGATTTATACTCTCACCATCGTTTCCCTCAACCTACGAGTTGATTTTCCTACATAAAATATAGGGCAGACATTACAGGTGGCTAAATAGATGATGTTACTAGTATTGCAATCACCATAACAGCTTTCATTATATGCTTTATTTGTGACAGGATGCCAAACTGTGGGTCCCTGTTAATATTTATACAATCCAAACAATCATAGCAAGGGAAAGTCCCCTGCTTAGTCGATACAGGTTTTGTTTGTGAAAAAAAAGTCTTTATAACAAAGTAGCCTTTTCAAATTTGGGCAGGTTTTATAAGAAAAAAGGGGCAATGGTTAATATAATGGTTCAATTCAGGAAATGACAGCAAGATATACCAATTACTTCTTATTATTGCCTCTATGTGACTACTAAAATGACTATAAGTAGTAACGTAAAACAACTTATTGATCTTATTGTTTTTGTTTCTGGAAGTAACTTGCTGAGGAACCGTAGATCCAAAATACGGTCACAGGGAATTATTCTTTTCATTCCTCACACTCTGATAATCATTTTCTAAAGAGGCTTTATCATAGCCCCTATCTATAAACTCCTCCATCATTTCCTTTATCTGGATGGTAAATAATCCATCATTGGTATTCCACCGACAAATTCTACTAAATTGTGCTTTAATGATGCTGTTAAATACAAACTGTGCATGGATACTTCCTTTGTTAAGATATTTATTCCTTTGTGACTGTTTCTTATATACTGTTGTATTCAACACCTTATCATTGAAAAAACTTCAACATCAAGGAAGTATAACCTTTCCTTTGAAAAAGCATGTTTAAATTTCAGAAAATTGGTGGAACCAGTTATATATTCAACAAATTGCAAAAGCTCAGTCTCATTTCCATCCCAAATTAAAAAGACATCATCCACGAATGTACAGAAAAACAACATTTTGCACATGTATATAAAATTAAAAATATATACATCCTCCCATTTTTTCAAAGCAAGATTGGTGTATGTATTGCCCATTGGAGAACCCATAGCAACCCCTGTTAACTGGAGATAGATCTTGTCATCAAATAAAAACACATTGTTATCCAACACAATATGTAATAATTCAAACACAGTCTCTATTTCATGGTCATTTTTTCCACCTACTTCAACTAAATGGTCACGAATAGCATTTATCCCATATTCCTGAGTGATCACGGTAAAAAGTGAAACAATATCCAGAGCTACCAAAAGGTCATTCTCATTCCCATTCGCATTATACCATGTAGAAAATTGAGTAAAAAAGTCACCAGTATCCCTAATAAAGCTTTTAACATGCTTTAAATAGCCACTCAACACAAACTGCAGATATAATGATATAGATTCAGTTACCCAACCCCCTCCAGAGACTATTGGTCTCATTGTGGGGGGGCTTACACAAAGATTTATGTATCTTCGGAAGACCATAAAGTCTAGCTATAACCGGACAATGGACACTGTAATAGTGGAACAATTCATTTGAAATATTACCATTAAATCTGTAAGTCATAAGTTAACAAATTAATATTTTGAATACATTTCCATACATCAACAGCAGTAATTTGTTCAAAGGCATAGATACCATTCAATACCTCACTAACTTGAGTGAAATACAATTCACGATCCATAAACATCTTTAGGGACTTCGCCGGTGCATGTATCAGCTTCTAGACAACCACTGCCAAATTCCCAGCAATTCACCACAAATGGACCAAACTGAGAGGTCTACTTTATTCACTTCCACTTTTGACCAGCACCTGATTAGCTGCATAGAAAAGTTGTACCCATCCACTCTAAATATAATGGTAAATTAAAGAATAAAGCTCTGTGTTAGAGCACCTGTATTAAAATTCATGTAACAGTAGAAGAAAAGTAATAAAAGGTTACAAGAAATCCCCGCCCCTCTTCTAGCAAGGCTCTGAAACATGCCAGCTAGGAACATAAGACCTCCAGTAAGGCAGCACTGAACATGGCAGCTAGGAACATAAGATCTGCATCAAGGCAACATTGAAAGGTGCCAGCTAGGAACATAACATCTCCAGCAAGGCAACACTGAAACATGCCAGCTAGGAACATAAGACCTCCATCAAGGCAACATTGAAACATAAAAAGAGACAAACGTGTAGTTACAACATCAAGGCTTTAATGCTAAAGCTTTCGGACAAAATCCTTCATCAGTATAAAATGTTAAAATCAAGGACACATTTAAATACAAGTCATAAAGTGCCACATGATAAACAAGCAGCCAATAAAATCAGAATTAATTATTCAACCAAAAAAAATCATTTTAAACACATTTGTTTGAATTTCAAAATAGGTTTTAAAGAAACCATTTTATTTATACCAGAGGGTTAATCAGCATTTAAATGCAAACTCCACTCATATTCTCTTGTTTCCAATTTACTATTTAAATCCCCACCCATTATATTATTCAAAACCAAATCTCTAAAAGAAAAAACATGGATATTTCCATAGTCCCTAAGATGTTGTGCTGATGCATTAGTCATAATGCCCCTATGTATCTCAGATTTATACTCCACCATCCTTTCCATCAACTTACGAGTTGATTTTCCTACATAAAATATAGTACAGACATTACAGGTGGCTAAATGGATGATATTACTAGTATTGTAATTAGCATAACAGCTTTCATTATATGCTTTATTTTTGACAGGATGCACAAACTTTGGGTCCCTGTTAATACGTATAAAATCCGAACAATCATAGCAAGGGAAAATCCCCTGCTTAGTCGATACAGGTTTTGGTTGTGAAAAAAAAGTCTTTATAACAAAGTAGCTTTTTCAGATTTGGGCAGGTTTTATAAGAAAAAATGGGGCAATGGTTAATATAATGGCTCAATTCAGGAAATGACAGCAAGATATACCAATTACTTCTTATTATTGCCTCTATGTGACTACTAAAATGACTATAAGTAGTAACATAAAACAACTTATTATTCTTATTGTTTTTGTTTCTGGACGTAACTTGCTGAGGAACCATAGATCCAAAATACGGTCACAGGGAATTATTCCTTTCAATCCTCAAACTCTGATAAACATTTTCTAAAGAGGCTTTATCATAGCACCTATCTATAAACTCCTCCATCATTTCCTTTATCTGGATGGTAAACAATGCATCGTCGGTATTCAGCTGACAAATTCTACTAAGTTGTGCTTTAATGATGTTGTTAAATACAAACTGTGCATGTATACTTCCTTTGTTAAGATATACCATAAAGTCTAGGTATAACTGGACAAAGGACACTGAAATAATGGACCAATTCAGTTGAAATATTACCATTAATCTGTAAGTCATAAATTAACAAATTAACATTTTGAATACATTTCCATACATCAACAGCAGTAATTTGTTCAAAGGCATAGATATCATTCAATACCTCACTAACTTGAGTGAAATACAATTCATGATCCATTAACATCTTTAGGGACCTCTCAGGGCATGTGTCAGCTTCTAGACAACCAGTGAAAAATTCCCAGCAATTCACCATAGAAGGACCAGACTGAGAGGTCTACTTTATTCCTGTCCACTTTTGACCAGCACCTGGTTAGCTGCATAGAAAGGTTGTACCCATCCACTCTAAATATGATGGTAAATTCAAGAATAAATCTCTGTGTTAGAGCGACTGCATTAAAATTCATGTAACAGTAGAAGAAAAGTAATGAAACATTACAAGAAATCCCCACCCCTCTTCTAGCAAGGCAACTCTGAAACATGCCAGCTAGGAACATATGACCACCATCAAGGCAACATTGAAAGATGCTAGCTAGGAATATAAGACCTCCAGCAAGGCAACAGTCAAACATGCCAGCTAGGAACATAAGACCTCCAGCAAGGCAACATGAAACCATTATCTGAAAATGTAAAGAAGATTGCAAACCAAGGGACACTGCTGATTCTAAGGAAAATACAAACCATTCTTCACTTATGATAAAAATTAAGGACTAATGTCCAACAATCCACTGATCTTATCCATTACAATATCAGACAATCCATTCTGAAGGATAATATCCAATATTTTAGCAGACAACTTTGGTGCAAACTTTGCACTACCTACTCACAATGTTGCAAAAAATGCTCCAGAAAATTTAGCTCCCCCATTGAATCACTTTGTAATAAGTTTCACAATCCCTGACAAAGGCTATGGGTAATACTTCCTTAAGACCAGATTTCATAGCAGGCTGCGTTATCATCAGTGCCAAGTATTAAGAGGGGTGGGTTTGAAATTCAGCTGTGATTAACTCTTTGGATATATACATGAGATGAGCATGCTTAGTTAAATAAAATTCTTTAAAATAGCACCCGAGTTTCTTCTTTATATCCCAAGGCTGGTTTTCCTGTTATATGGTGTTCCAAGTATTAGCTATCTAAGTCTCTATTTACATTATTCATTCTATGCCTTTCCACAGGATTTGTGCCTGATGCCTGAGGAAAAAACACTGTGACTACCCTACACAGCAATGTCCCCCTCTACAGACTCAAGTAACTGTAAGACAATCAGTCTCACCAATCTTATATGCAAAGCCATGGAAAATAGCATAGTGGTACCCACTTATGCAGATATAGGCAACTTAATTGATCTAGACCCTACTCCGACTGGTTTTGTGTGAGACTGTTCCTGTCTGTTGAAGCTAGTAAACTTCTTTACAAAGGGGACAGAGGCTGTAGACAGTAACAACTCTTTACATGCTGCTTATTTTGACCTTGCCAATGATGTTTAAGACTATCCTTCTTGTTGGTATTATTGAAAAATTGGACAAACTTCATGTTCACCTAAACACTGTTTTCTGGATTACAAATTGGCTGTTCAACAGATCCCAAGTTGGGAATGTTGCTAGTGCCATCTCTGAATGTAAACCTGTAATTAGTGGGATACCAAAGAGATCAGTGCTGAGCCCAGTTCTTTTTGTCTTTTATTTTTGAAGACATCCAAGGCAATATCCCAGAAATGAAGTTGACTGCAAACTCCCTGGTCCATCTGGCACTATTATCTGCTCAGCCACTAGACACCTGGGATTACTCAAAACTTAAGTGCCATAATGGCACCAGCAGAAGGACAGGGACTGGGGGAGATGGGGGGGGGGGACTAAACATCAGTGTTTACTCTAACCTTAAGTGCCATAATGGCATCAATAGCAGTATGGGGATCTGAGGGTGTGGAGGAAGCACTGCCTAGCCAGAGAACTACAATTATGCCTTGGCAGCACTTACAGAAATACAGGCATTAGGATGTGGGAGGAAGCAGTACCCACCAAAGCATATGACACTTACATCATATTAGCAGTTAAGCAGCTATGGTGATTGAGGTTAGGGGGGATACTATCCACCAGGGGAGTACTCTAAACCTTTTTACCTTAAAGGAAAACTCCTCCCTAGAACTAAAAGAATCTGTTTTTTCACTCTATCTTTGTTTCCTGACCTATTTTAATGCCCTAAAATCACTCTAAGTGCTGTATTTGTAATTTTAGCCTGTTTTCCACAACATGGCTACCAATCAGGCTTGATGGTATCAGTGTGATCATGTTCTCCCTCAACCCTTTCTCTTTCCCATAATGCTCTGTATGACTCATGCCAGAAATAAGGAAGTAACTATGAATTCCCATCCCACTGACATATAACTAGATTTGTGTGGGTCACTGTTATTTTCTTTACATTCTGTAAAAGGACTGCTTCTTTTCTTTCTCTAGTCACCCTCATTTATGTTTGGGTCAGAGCTTGTTTTACACTATGCTTAGAAGTCATCCAGCTTGCTACAGCCAGAAAAGTAGCTAAATCACAGGCATTTGTTCAGGGTTTTCTTTTGTAGTTCAAGAGGAAGTGGCAGTCCCCTCCCCCACACTACTGCAGAGGTGTTTAAACTATCACTGCACTGAGAGACCCTTACAGAATCAATTCCTCTTGCACTACAAACAAAACCCTGAACAAAGGTCTGCGATTTAGCTACTTTTCTGGATGTAGCTGGATAACTTCTAAGTATACTGTAAAACAAGTTCTGAGCCAAACATAGATGAGGGTGATTAGAGACAGAAAAGAAGCAGTCCTTTTACAGAACATAAAGAAAATAGCAGCGACCCACACAAATCCAGTTATATGTCAGTGGGATGGGAATTCACAGTTATATCTTTATGTCTGGCATGAGTCATACAAAGCATTATGGAAAAGAGTAAGGGTTGAGGGAGAACAAGATCACATTGATACATCAAGCCTGATTGGTAGCCATGTTGTGGAAAACAGGCTAAAATTACAAATAAAGCACTTAGAGTGATTTTGAGGTGTTAAAATAGGTCAGGAAACAAAGACATAGTGAAAAAAACAGATTTTTTTTTTTTGTTCTAGGGTAGAGTTTCCCTTTAATGGCACTTCAACTAGTATAACGACTGGCAGGGGAGGGGGTGAAAGCACTACATTGAAAGAGGGCTGAAAAGTCAGGGAAATGTATGATGACTGTAGTGTGTGTGTGTGTGTGTGTGTGTGTGTGTGTGTGTGTGTGTGTATGTGTGTGTGTGTGTGTGTGTGTGCATGTGTGTGTGTGTGTGTGTGTGTGTGTGTGTGTGTGTGTGTGTGTGTGTGTGTATGTTCATGTATACGTATTTGTGTCTGTGTGTTTCAATATGTGTGTGTGTGTTTGTGTGTGTGTGTGTGTGTGTGCATGTGTATATGCATATTTGTGTCTGTGTGTTTCAATGTTTACATCTGTGTGTGTGTGTGTGTGTGTGTGTATGCATATTTGTGTTTGTGTGTGTTTCAATGTTTACGTCTGTGTGTGTGTGTGTCTATATGTCCTTGTCTGTGTGTGTGTGTGTGTGTGTGTGTGTGTGTGTGTGTGTGCGCGCATGTATATATATTTGTGTTTGTGCATTTCAATGTTTATGTCTGTGTGTTGTGTGTTTCAATGTTTACGTGTGTGTGTGTGTGTGTGTGTGTGTGTGTGTGTGTGTGTGTGTGTGCATGTGTGTGTGTGTTTGAATGTGTGTGTGTGTGCATGCACTTGTGTGTGTGTGTT
Source organism: Protopterus annectens (assembly GCF_019279795.1). Taxonomy (NCBI): domain Eukaryota; kingdom Metazoa; phylum Chordata; order Ceratodontiformes; family Protopteridae; genus Protopterus; species Protopterus annectens. The sequence continues at coordinate 838,113,488 of NC_056729.1, read as the reverse complement.
TGAATGTGTATGTGTGTGTGTGCATGTGTGTGTGTGTGTGTGTGTGTGTGTGCGTGTGTGAGTCAGTGCGCATGTGTGTGTTTGAATCTGCGTGTGTGTGTGTGTGTGTGTGTGCGTGTGTGTGTGTGTGTGTGTGTGTGTGTGTGTGTGTGTGTGTGTGTGTGTGTGTGTGTGTGTGTGTGTGAGAATGACTAGGGGGATGCCATTAACTTTACAATTAGCAGTTAAGTATCACAAAAGTCAAATCAGAAAAGAATACATACTTGTAGAATGGAAAATGTCCAGAATAAACATTATCAATGCCTGAAAGTTTCTTGGGCAAATGAAAATATAAACAGAATTTCATCTGTGTCAGATGATCTCTGATGTTTTCAGCAAGATTAATTTGGCATGCATTCTTGAGACGAGATTAATGAACAACTGAAACCAGCCCTTTGGAACATTATAAAACATACAGCAGTAAAGAAATATACAAACTCTCTACCCAATAATATGTTACAGCAAGTAACAGGGAAAAAGACGGCCTATTGCCATAGGCAACTGCATATGTGAAAGCATGAAGAGATGGAAAAGACAGCCTCTAGCCATGGCTTATCATGTATGGCACAGCATGCAAAGATGGGAAAACAGGGATAATCATATATGTCAGTGCACATAGAGATGAGAACAGAAGGCCAGTGGTTTTGTGTAATGTCATATGTTATAGCATGCAGAGGCAGGAAAAAAGGGTGTATGGCCATAGGTAATTTCATATATCGCAGCATGCAGACAGGAGAAAAGTGTGGGTAACTATATACATCACAACATGTAAAGATAGGAAAAAAGGGCATATGTCTATGGATCATCATGTGTTGCAGCTTGTAAAGATTAGAAAAAACAGCCTATGGCCTTTGGTAATCACCTAGGTACTCATTTGCTGCTGATCCAAAGCTTCTGTTGAGAGGACACAGCCAGAACAGATAACAGTTTTTTTTTCTTATTTTTCAAGAGATTCATGACAAACTGCTAAAGAGTAGTTCAGATAAGATGACAGGTAGGTCATGCTGTCATAGTTGGTACTGAAAAGGACTCCTAGAACTTCTTCGAATGCTGCTGATTAGCATTATGTCACAGCCAGTGATTCATAGGTCTCAGTTATCAAATAATTTCACTGATCATAATCCTATCTATATCCTCAGCAGTACTCTTCAAAGAAAGGCAGAGAACCTAGAATAAGTACGAGAAAAACTCATTACTCTGAATAGATTCCTTCATAGCTCACCTTCTGACAATGCTTTTAACCATCCCTGACATTATTGTCAACTGGATAAAAATATGCATTTATTTTTCATAGCAATGATGGACTCAAGTTGCTGTTTAAATAAGAGTTTTTTTTTTCTCCAGTCAAATTCATTGCAGTATTGCTCATATAGCTTTGTCACAGCATTATGACAACCAACTTGTCCTACAGGTGATAAACAGTTGCCATAATAGTAACACATTTCCGTGTGATTATATTTTAACTGAAACTTACTAAGTATGTTAGTTACATACCTGAAAGCATTCACTCTGAAAGTAAATTTAGCGCTGTTGTCTTTAAAGGTGAGTAAAACATAATTTCTTTTTTTTCATAAAGAATCATGACAGGATAACACATGTCAAAGTAACCTGACATTTAAAAATGAATAGCACCTGAAGTGTCTCACTAACTGTGATGTTTGTGAAAAATAGGAGGCAGATCAGAATTTGGAGGGATTAAGAGGCTTGTAATATCTACTAACCCTTCACTTCTGTGACTTAATAGGTAAAAGATGTTTGAAGTAGCCCCAGAATGACAAGATTACCAAATCATACAGGGAATTGCTCTTTAGGCTCAGTTTCAGTTATGCATTTTCTTCATAAATGGTGCTGCATAACTTCCATGGCTGCGTTAGCAGCACAATATATATATATATATATATATATATATATATATATATATATATATATATATATATATATATGTGTGTGTGTGTGTGGGTCTACAACATTAGAACAAAAGCTCGGAAGATCGACACTGACATCACCGATGCCAGAAGACCGACGGAGCAGATATCCAACAACTCGGAATCCCGACAGCGAAAACACTGACATGGGAAATGTGTGAGCGTGACTAGGTAAGTGTGCGATAGTGAGGGATTTAGGGTTAGGGTGTGTGTAAAGTGTGTGTGCGATAGTGAGGGATTTAGGGTTAGGATGCATGTAAGGTAAGTGTGCGATAGTGAGGGACTTAGGGTTAGGGTGTGGGTAAGGTAAGTGTGCGATAGTGAGGAACTTGAGGGTTAGGGGCGGATTAAGTGAATTAGGGTTAGGGGACGGGTAAGGTAAGTGTGCGATAGTGACGGACCTTAGGGTTAGAGTTTGGGTTAAGGTTAGTGCATAGATAGTTGTGTGTAAGGTGTAGTGTAGGTTTTTAGGTTGTTGGTGTGCTTGTGTTGTGCGTGTGTTGTGTGGAACAGCGAATGTTTTGTTTTGTTAATTGTCAGTATTGTGGTTTGTCGGGCATGTGAACTTTCGTGTTTTTGTGGTTTCGTTCTTGTGGTGTCGGTGTTGTGGGTGCCGGTGTTGTGGACTGTCGGTCTAACGTAGTAGACCCATATATATATATATATATATATATATATATATATATATATATATATATATATATATATATATATATATATATATATATATATACTAGTGCAAAAGCAGTATTTTTTTTATTTTTATTTTATTATAGGTTTGCAATGTGAAGTATTAAGGGAAGCCTGCATTTAAACTAATAACCTTTGGGCAGCTTTGGGAAGCTTTCATGCAATCCAAAATACTGGATAATGCATAGATAGATCACTTATAAAATTTCAATTTTAGCTATTGAATCTATAGAATATATTATAAATGAGAATTAGGCAGTGCCTTTCTCATCAGTGCTATGTTTAATATATGAAATACATCATACAATACAGTCTTTATAGAAAAATAATGAATTTTCAGTCTTCACGTTAATTGTTTTAGATACAAAGAAATAAATAAACAAGATAAATGAAATAAACAATAACTCATATAAACGATAAAGCAAAATTGATAAAATAAATAGATTCAAGACAGGTAGTAATATTGTACATCAGTTATTCAAATTCCAGTATTCAGTGTAGGATATAATGGCACTCTAAACAAATGAATTATAAGAAATTTAATTCAAGCAAGTAGCCTTTAAGGAATGTATTAAATTGATCATCTCTGGTGATGCCCTTAGCCAGCCAGATAGCAGATTCAAAAGGTACAGACCCTGATGATGAATGAAATCCCAGAAGTTCCAAGCCATACTGCTGCAATCACTTACAGTCCTAGAAGTTAGCATCTTAAGAGCCAAGAGGACTGATCCCAGCTGGAAAGGTTTTGCCGATAGGAGGTAACCAACTACGCATAGCAGAACCATTTCTTTGAATGATATGCTTGACTGATAAGTGCAAATCACAGCAGAATAACATAACATGATGATATTTAGGAGCCACTGTAAGCAGTAGAAAATCACAAATTGTACAAGGAACAGTCCAAAAATGAAGCAAAAATCTAGATATTCTGAGAAAATCTGAGCAGTTGAGAGGTATGCTCTGGGAAGCAGGAAAGCATGTCAGCAGCTGAAATCTGAACAACTTGCTGAAGAAATCATCTTTAAAGCATGCATCTTTGGCAAATGACAAAGTTAGAGGTGATAATTCAATAAAGGTGTTAAAAATCAGTACTAATGCATCCAAACCTGTAACATGAATAACTATCTTGAGCATTCTATAGTGGATGAGATAAAGTCAGTTTTCAAAAAGCCATAAATGGATGCAGTCATGGACTTTGACAATTAGACAAGAGCAAGCACAGAACCCTGAAGGAAAGGAGTTACAGTCATTTATTTAACAATGGCAGTGCAAACCTCATGAACATATAGTCTCCTATTGGAGGCATATGTACAAAAGATGATTAAATCATCAAATGGTATTAAACAAAGAGAAACTGAAGTTATGGATTACCTGCAATGTAAAGGATTTAGTGTGGACAATCCAATACAGGCAATGTCACAGCATGAAGGAATAATGGGCCCCCAGATTACGTAGCAGCAGGTGGTGCAGAACACATCTGAAGAAGATTTGCCACGTGGTGATGCTCTAAAGCTTTCTGTAGGAGAATGGTACGAAAGTCCAGCTGAAGTTGCACAGCAAGGGAAACAGCAGGAAACAGCAGGAAGCAGAGGCAGCTCGGACACAGGTAATATTGCTGAATGATGGATCAAAGGGATCCCACATGAAGGAGCGGCAGGTGAAGCAGGGTTTATCAGAAGTGGATATATCACCAAAATATTTTTCTGGAACTTTCTGCAGAATACTAACAAGGAACAAGAAATAAAGAAGATGCACACAGTCCAGGTGAAAAACACTTAAGGCAAGACCTTCTTGATTTAATAGAGATGGATATACATATTAAGATAGGTTAAAAGAATAGATTACAGAAAGTAAATAAGACCCAAAATGTTAGAAGATTGATAAAATGGATGAATACAGTAATCAGGAATATTACAATAAACTGATGTGGTGAATATAAATAAAAAGAATATATTACTATGCAGCTAAATTATTAATGGATAAAGTGTAATAACAAAAATGTAGAGTAACAAAGGAAAGGAAGATTTATAGGCTCACAGATTGTTACTAGGCTAACAACCCTGGGAGGATTTTCTAAGCCTAGCCAAGTTTTCCCAAAATAATAATGGTGTGTTGTATCCAAAAAAGGCAATGAGAGCCAGGCATTTATAAACTACCTCTGTCCATAAGGGACATGGGTGCCAAGCCCAGTGTAAATTTCCTATTCTCCATCCACTGGTCTAGGTTGCACTTGAACTGGGTAATAGAAGAACGTGGACTGACATGGATGGGAAGCCTTTTCCATAGGAAGGGCAGTCTCTGGGACACATATCTGTCTCACTAGCATGTTCTGTTTAAGTCATAGGCAAAAATTCAGGTTGCTAGACCTTGTATTTCTAGTACTCTTTGAATTATGAATATGTAGGAGATTCATAAGTGCGGGGTTTGTGGATGCTTTGTAAGCCAGACATAGATCACCCCTTAACAATCTATAGGAGACTGCATATAGGGAAAGGACTTTCTGCATAAGTCAGGTTTGTTACTCCTTGTATTCTTTTTATAAGGAACCTATGAGGTTGTTCTAGTTGCCGTATATGCCTGGTCAGGTACATACCAAAGGGAGTATTGTACTCTATGATTGGCCTGATAAAGGCAGAGTACAGTGGGATAATGACCTTTTTGGACCTAGATGCCATGCCCTTACTTATAATTTGTGAAACATTAAAGGATTTCCTCACCACTGTGGTCACATAGTGGAAAAAGATAAGGCTACTGTTAAGGTGCGTACCCAGATCCTTGACCACGGGGTCAAATCTTGGGATGTACTGTCAATATGATAATTAACTGGGATAGCTAAATTCCCAAAGGGTACAATTATGATTTCTTAGCATTGATTTTTAAAACCATGGCTTGCCACCATTTGTTAGTCAGAGATAGACTTTCTTGAAGAATGCTATTGTCTGCAGGAGAGTTGACGATAACCCCCCAGCTTGCAATCTGTAGACTTAGTCAGCCATGAACATTCAGCATTTGCTTCCATTTCAGAGATGCCAAAAAGTCATGGACTCAATATAGAGCCTTGGGGGACTCTTGTGACTGGCCTGTTTTTGGAGGTGGTCTCACCGATTTTGACCTCCTGGGTCCTATCAGTGAGACAGCTGGCTATCCAGTGGGTGATAAAAGGATTTATACATAAATTAGTTAGCTTGCCATAATGCCCGAGTGGGGTATTGTATCAAAAGCTTTGGCCAGGTTGAGGTAAGCTGTGTGCACAGTCTTATCTTCATCCAGTGCTTTGATGACTCTCTCAAAAAGTCCACCAGTCTAATAGGCATGACTTTCATAGGTTCATAGGTTGGTACTAAGCTATTGGCTCTAGGGCCTATACAAGCCTAGCCATAACAATTTCCTGGCTATTTCTTCCCACACTATTTACTTCCCTGGACACCTGTCTAGCAGGGCGACTGATGTGATCCCTGGGGTGAATTTCCTTTCTCTCATCCAATCATCAAGGTTCCTTTTGAAGAAGGCCAAAGAGTCTCTCTGCTTGACATGTATGGGCAGTCTATTCCAGAGTCTGGGGAGTCTCTGGGTCAGGAAACTATCCCTCCAGCATGTTTTGTTTATTGTGATGACAAGATTTAGATCCCTGGAGCATGTGGCTCTGAGGGATTGGGATTTCTTTAAGTGTAGCATGTCCAACAGCTCTGGGTTTGACATGGCCTTGTATGTTAAGCAGAGATCGCCTCGGAGTAGACGATATACGACAGAGTATAGCTGGAGTTTTTTAAGGCGGTCAGCATAGGACATCTGCTTTAGGCCTGTGATTCTTTTAGTGAGGTATTTCTGTGGTCTTTCCAGTTGTTGCAGATGTCTTGAGAGGGACATACCAAATGGGTCATTGTATTCTATAATGGGTCTAATGAGGGATGAGTACATTGGGACAATGACCTCCTTTTTTCTGGATGAAAAGCCCTTAGTGATGAGGTGTGCCACATAGAAGGATTTCCTGACTGTTGTGGTGATGTGGTTATTGAAGGTGGGACCAGTATCCACCTGTGTCCCTAAATCTCTTATCACACTTTCGGTGTTTAGTGTACTGCCACCTATGTGATAATTCACAGGTACATGTTTTTTTCCCAAAGGGGATAACTATACATTTCATGGCATTGAGCTTGAGCTCATGGCTCTGGCACCAAGCATCTGTTTCTGTAACGCCTTTTTGTAGAGTATAAGCATCATTTTGGGATTCAGTAATGGCTCCCAGTTTGCAGTCATCTGCAAACTTTGTTATCCAGAGTCCCTTAGTGTTGGCCTGTACTTCAGAGAAGTAGATGCCACACAAGAGAGATCCTAGGACTGAACCCTGAGGTACTCCACTTGTCACTTGTCTGGAGCTGGATTTGGAGTCAGCTACTTTTACAGTGTGGATTCTGTCAGTAAGCCAATTGGCAACCCATCGAGTGATGTAGGGATTAATGCCCAGCTTAGTAAGTTTATCTATGATTCCAGAGTGGGGGATGGTGTCAAAGGCCTTGGCAAGGTCCAGATAGGCTGTATGGACTGCCTTACCATCATCTACAGCTCTGGAGACTGATTCAAAGAAGTAAATAAGGTTCAGGAGACAAGATCGGCCCTTCACGAATCCAAACTGGGTGAGGTCCAGTGTTTTAAGGTTGCCAATGTCTTTGTTTATAAGTTCCATGATAATATGTTCCATGGCCTTGCAGTCCAGGCTTATCAGACTGATGGGGTGGTAGTTCTCGGGATCCAAGGTAGATCCCCCCTTGTGGAGTGGGATAACTGTAGTTGTGCACCACTCAGTGGGCATGAAGCCTGAGGAGAGGGTATGATTAAACATGACACTTAGGTGAGGTTCCAGTTCATTTTGTAGTTCATGTAGTACACAGCCCGGGATGTCATCTGGTCCCATGGATGCTGTATTCTTAGCTTTGGAGAGTGCGTTTTTTACCTGTGTGGCCATTAATACCAGAATTTGACAATCTTCCATTATTGAAATGGGCCATTTAGAGGGTGAGAGGGGGGGTGAAGTTGGCACTGAATCGATCTGCCAGGATATTGGCAATATCCTAGGGATCAGTATATTTAATGCCATGTAGTTCAGAGCAGATCTGAGCATTGCCATTTAGATTCTTGACATAGTGATAGAATGCCTTGTGGTTGTCTTTGGAATCTTTGGCAATTTTATTTTTGTATCTAGCTTTGGAGAATTTTAAGAGGGATGTTAGCTTCTTACTGAGGCTGGTAAGGGAGTTTTTTGCATCCTGGGATTTTCCTCTTTTCTGCAACAGTTTTTTCTTTTGTTGTAAAGTTTATTTATGGCAGGGAACCACCAGATTAGCTTCCTTTTTTTGGAGGAGAGCATCTTGGTTCTATTTGGGATGGCATGATTCATGCATGAGTAGATGTGCTCGTACAGTGCCTTAGTGTAGGACTCAGCAGTCAAACTTTCAGTTCCCGTCTACATGGGTGTCATGAAGTTTGTAACTTCTGACTTGAGTAGCATGAAGTTAGCCTTGGAGAAGTTTTTTATGGAGGTTTTCTTACTGGGGGGTGGGGGTGGGATGTGGATGTAAGAGTGATTAGCTTATGGTCTGACCTGACCAATGATGAGGTGACCATAGGTGTGGAGCATCAATTTCCCATGTTGGTAATGACCACATCTAGGATATTGGCGCCCCTGGTGGGACTATGGATTAGTTGATCCAGGGCATTGGAATTTATGAATTCCAAGAACCTTTGGGCAAAGGTGTTGGTGCACGAGTAGTTTTCCCAGTTAATGGCAGGGTAGTTTCATTTAACAAAGCCAAGCTATGACAGGTCCAGTGCTTGCAGTTTACCTATCTACTCATTTATCATATCCATTATAATTCTTTCCATGGCCTTACATATGAGGATGGTAAGACTTATGGTCCTGTAGTTACCTAGATCAGTGGTTGGACCTCCTTTGTGGCAGGGAATGACTGTAGCCATCTCCCATTCCTTGAGCAGAAAACCTGACTGAAGGCTGTAACTGAACAGTGATTCAACTGGACCAGAGAGTTCATGTCTCAAGCTATTTGTTAAACATCTCAGAATGTTATTGAGACCCATCGATACAGTGTTTTTGGCACTGGAAAGTGCATTAATGACCTGTTCCCAAATAATGGTTGAGGAGGATTGTGGTATCCAGTATTTCCTTTGTACTATCAGGGGGGCAGAGGCAGGTGGGGTGCCGGTAATCTGAGCTGAACCTGTCAGTCAAAAAGTTGGCAATGGCCTCCGGTTCAGTGTGGGTGATGCCATTTGCAATACATTCTGTGCATTGTTGTGTATTGTCCCAAAAGTTACAGACATAGCTGTAGAAAGTTTTCTGGCTGTTCTTTGCCTGATAATCTATTTATTTTCTTCAAATTAAACCATTTATGTACTAATTAAACCTCTTAACTGCCTGTTTAGATTGATCAAGGGGCTTTTAGTATATATGGCTTTTTTCCCTATGTTTGGCCATAATTTTTTCTCTTTTGTTGTATATTCAAATGATATTTTGATTCCACTAGGGTAACTTGTCTTTTCAGTTTGTCTTATTTTTAATATGACTGGACACAACTTGATTTATACAGCTACCGATATGGCTGTGCAGAGATTTTGTAAATAACTCAGCATATACTATAGTGTTTATTGGGTTTGGAGGTGCTTGGAATTTAGCCAATGTGTTGCTTAGTAGAGAGAGGTTAGCCTTGGAATCGTTCCTAAAGGCTTTTGATTTAGCTGGATCCCTGGATTTAATTCTTATTTCAATTAATACTGCCTTATAGTCAGACCTCATGAGAGAAGACATTACACGGGTGAGGAACATTGGCATCAGCCCCCGCATAGGTTCATAGGTTAATAGGTAGGTACTAGGCTATCGACCCAAGGGCCTATGCAAGCCTAGCCAACAAGGTTCCCTGGCTTACACCACCCAAGAAAGTTATTTTCCTGTGCCACTGACGAGCAGAGACACAGAAGTGATCCCCGGGGTGTATTTCCTATTTCCCATCCACTCATCAAGATTTTTCTTGAAGAGTTCTAATGAAGAACTTTGCTTGACATAGATGGGTAGCCTGTTCCAGAGTATGGGTAGTCTCTGGGATAGGAATCTATCCCTCCAGCATGTCCTGTTTATTGTGGTGACAAGGTTTAGGTCCCTAGAGCGTGTAGCTCGGAGGAATTGGGATTTCTTTAGGTGTAGCATGCCCAACAGCTCTGGGTTTGACATAGCTTTATATGTTAGGTAGAGATCACCTCTGAGTAGGCGATATGCTATGGAGTAAAGCTGGAGTTTTTTGAGGTGGACAGTGTAGGGCATTTGTTTGAGTCCAGTAATCCTCTTTGTGAGGTACTTCTGTGGCCTTTCCAGCTGCTGCAGATGTTTTGTGAGGTACATTCGAAAAGGGGCGTTGTACTCTATAATGGGTCTAATAAGTGATGAGTAGAGGGTAACGATGACCTCTTTTTTCTTGGACGAGAACCCTTTTATGATGAGGTGTGCCACATAGAAGGACTTCCTGACTACTGTGGCGATGTGACTATCAAAGGAGAGGCTACTGTCCACCTGGGTCCCAAGGTCTCTTATCATGCATTCGGTGTTAAGTAGACTGCTGCCTATGTGGTAGTTCATGGGTACAGAGTTTTTACCAAAGGGGATGACACTGCACTTTTTGGCATTGAGCTTGAGGCCATGGCCTGACGCCAGGCATCTGTCTCAGAGAGGCTCTTCTGTAGGATGTTCACATCATTTGGGGACTTGACTATGGCTCCTAGTTTGCAGTCATCTGTGAACTTCGTTAGCCAGAGGCCTTCTGTGTTAGCCTGTACTTCATAGATGTAGATACCAAACAGGAGCGGTCCCAGGACGGAACCCTGTGGTACTCCACTTGTCACTGGTTTGAGGTCAGATTTGGAGTCTGCAACTTTTACAGTGTGGGTTCTGTCAGTGAGCCAGTTGGCAACCCATCTTGTGACGTAGGGATTTATGCCTAGTTTATTAAGTTTAGCTATAATTCTTGAATGGGGGATGGTGTTGAAAGCCTTGGTGAGGTCAAGATAGGCTGTGTGAACCACTTTACCCTCATCTACGGCTTTGGTGACTGCCTCAAAGAAGTCGATCAGGTTCAGGAGGCATGATCTGCCTTTCACAAACCTGAACTGGGTGGGATCCAGAGTTTGGAGGTTACCAATGTCTTTGTTTATGAGTTCCATGATGATACGTTCCATGGCTTTGCAGACCAGGTTCATCAGGCTAATAGGTCTATAGTTCCTGGGATCAGTGGTGGCTCCCCCTTTGTGGAGTGGGATAACTGTTGCTGTGCACCATTCAGTGGGCACAAAGCCTGATGTGAGGCTATTATTGAACATGGTGCTTAAGTGGGGAGCCAGTTCATTCTGAAGTTCATGTAAAACGCAGCCTGGGATGTTGTCCAGTCACATGGATATTGTGTTTTTGGCTTTAGAGAGTGCAGCTTTCACCTGTGTAGTTGTGATTACAGGGACTCTACATTCTTCCTGTATAGATATGGGCCCTTTAGGGGGTGGGGGGTGGGGTAAAGTTAGCACTGAACCTACCTGCCAGGATGTTGGCAATATCAGTTGGTTCTGTAATTTTCATGCTTTTGTGCTGTAACTCAGAGCAGATCTGGGTGTTGCCATTGAGATTCTTGACATAGCTATAGAATGCTTTGTGGTTGTCCTGAAATTAGTGGCAATTTTATTTTTGTAGCTAGCTTTGGAGGATCTTATAAGGGATCTCAGCTTCTTACTGAAGCTGACCAGGGAGCTCCTCCACTCATGGGATTTTACTCTCTTTTGCAACAGTTTCTTCTTTCTGTTGTACAGTTTGTTTATGGCAGGGGACCACCAGATTGGTTTCCTTTTTTTGGAGGATAGCGTCTTGGTTCTGTTTGGGATAGAACAATCCATGCACTCATGTAGGTGCTTATAGAGCGCATTTGTGTAGGATTCAGCAGTTGTAACTGTATTGTCCATCTGTATGGGTGTCATGAAGTTCACTACTTCTGTCTGAAGAAGCATGAAGTTGGCTTTGGAGAAATTTCTTACTGTGGTTTCCTTAATGGGGGGTGGGGGTGGTATGTGGATATCAAGGGTGATTAGCTTATGGTAGGATCGGACCAATGAGGAGTTGACTTCAGGTGTGGAACACCGGTCACTCATGTTGGTAATGACTAGGTCTAGGATATTGTTGCCCCTGGTGGGGTGTGGATAAGTTGATCTAGGGCATTGGAGTTTATGAATTCCAGAAAGCGTTGCACTAAGGAGTTAGTACATGAGTAGTTTTCCCAGTTAATGGTGGGGTAGTTGAAGTCACCCATTATTAGGGTGTTTGGTTGAACCCTAATATTTTCCAGTACATCAAGAAAAGAGGAGTGGGAATCCTGGGGCATGGCGTGGGATCTGTAGCAAGCTACAATTTGGATTGCAGTTTTGCCAAGAGTTAGTTGCACTTGGATAACCTCGGATGCATTATGCTGAACAACTAGCCTGGAGGTGTGGATATCCTTAATGAATATGAACACACCCCCACCTTTGGTGTTTCGGTCCAGGTTAGATGGCTGAAAAGTGTGGTATGAGTTATAGCCTGGTAGTGCAGGGGTGCTCTCTGGAGCCTTAAACCAGGTCTCAGTCACTGCACAGATATCGATGTTCTCCATTTTAAGGAGTGCCTCGAATGCTTGTCAGTACAAGGCCAAGGATGTTTGTATCTCTGGTAGGAGAATAAACCAACTTTTCACAGATGATAGTATTAACAAAGTTTAGGAATTGCTGGGCTTGTGCATTAAAAGTGGTGTAGGATTCTCAATCTATAGAGGGGTAGTTGCGATCCCCCATGAATATCATATTGGCTTGAATGGTGAGGGACTGTAGTACATTGAGATAGGTAGTTTGGGTTTACTGGGACATGGAGGGAGACCTATACATTGCAAGGATATAGTATGAGACCCTGCTTATGGTGAGTTGCACATGTATAAGTTCCAGTGTGTCATGCACTTTGACTAGTTTGTATGGAAAGTTGGTTTTAATATAGACTGAGACTCCTCCACCTTTAGTTCCCTCCTGTACAGTAGCTGGTCGAAAGGTGTGACAGGCATTTTAACCTTGCACAGCCAGGGTACTCTCAGTGACTTTATGCCATGTCTCTGTTACTACACAAATGTCTACGCTCTCCAGGGAGATGAAGGCTTGCAGGGAGTGGAGTTTCTTGTTAAGACTTCTATCATTGAGCAGTAACACCTTCAGATATTCCTTCATAGAGTCAGTTAAGTTGGTAGGTTTATCAGTTTGGCATTTCCAAAAAAGGCACTATGGGAGTGGAAAAGGTCTTTGCCAATATCTAAAAGTCTAGAGAGGATAAGGGCAGACCATCCCTGGTAAAGCAGTGTGGTCTGTCAACCATGTCCTCCCAGGCTGACAAATACTGTCCCCCCCTGGACTTTACATCGGAAGCTAAGCAATTTGTTTAAAATCAATCATTTTCTCTTTGTAATGTAGCATCATCTTTGGAGAAGGTAGTATGCTGCTCAGTGCAAGGCTTATACCTGCCTGAGACACACAATCAGGGAGCTTGATCATACCTTGCTTTATGTAGTCAAGGGAGATACGTCTCAGGTCATTAACACCCACATTGACTATGACAGAGTCATACTGGTATCTGTGGTTCAATGACCTGAGTGCCTGTGTGACTTGACGGGTCATAGCCCCAGAAAGGCAGCTAACCAAGTAAGTAGAATGCCACCATGGAAGTGACAAACAGAGAATATGTAAAGCAGTTAAAGCAAGAAGTATCACTGTTAGAAGACTATAGAAAAGAGAACAGATCATCAAAAATACATTGATAGATGTGGTAAAAGCAATGCACATTATTAAAACAGACAATAATCTATCAGGCACTGCTGACAATCTTAAACTAAAAGCATCAGTACAAGCAGAAAAATGGAGATGTTTAGATAAACATAACCAAAAAGTATAAAATACACAATTCAGTGAAGACCAAAAGAATTTTACACAGAACATGGAAACAAATCAAAAAGAAACACCAACAGAAAATGAAGAAATAGGTACAATTTGGAGAAATGTTTATGAAGAACATGTTAAACATAAGAAAGATGTAGAATGGATAGAATAATTAAAAGATACAGTAAGGAGTTCTAACATAGAGGATATTGAAATGGGATAAAATAATGTCTAAGAAAATTGGGACAAAATTAAGAAAAACTAACTGAAAATCCACTGGCCCAGACACAGTGCCTACCTTCTGGTCAAAGGTATTAACATCTTTATGCAAAGAATGACAAATGGAACAAAGGATCATTTGTTGCTAATTAAAGCCACAATAGAGAACTACAAAAATGGCTAGAATCTAAGTATGGCATAGATAGATTACAAAAAAAGCATTTGACAGCATCCCACATTCATGGATAAAAAGGAATGTTAACAGATGTATAGAATACACCAAACATTGTTCAATTATGTTGCACTGACCTTGAAACAGTGGCAAATCACTTTGCAGATGACTCATGAGAAAGGGTAAATTACCATCCCAGGGATAAAAATCCAGAAGGGGACATGCCAGGATGATTGTCTTTCACTGCTGCTGTTGTTTTGTCTTTCCCTTAACCCATTAAGCTGTTTATTTCATAGATTTGGCTATGGTTACATTTTGTCTACTACAAACCAACCTTGTTTCCAGAGATCCCATTTACTTTTTGTGGATGAGTTAAAACTGTATAGTTCATCAGATGAGGGGTTGAAAGCACAACTACAAATGGTTAAAACTTTCTCAGATGATATAATAATGTAAGCTGGTCTTGATCAATGTGAAAAAGCAGCAATTAAAACAGGAAAGCTGTAGCATCAAGAAAATATTCATCTGAGATAAGACAGTATTATAAATTAACTTGAGCAGGAGAGAGTGTATAAACATTTAGAAATAGATGAAAGATTTGCAATAAAACAGGAACAAATAAGAATAAATCTCAGTAAATAATACTTCAGAGGATTAATACTGATATTGAAAACTGCTTTGACATCTAAGAATAAAGTCCAAGCTATAAACTAGTTCACTCTCCCACTTCTGTCTTACAGTTTTGGAGTGAATGACCGGCCCCAGAAAACATTGGATCAGTTGGACAGGAAAATGAGAAAAATGATTCACTCTTATCAAATGATATATAAAAATCAGTGTATACCAAGACTGCATATTCCTCACTCTGAAGGAGGTAAGGGCCTCCCCAAAACTGATCACATGTATAGATCTGCAATTATGGGATTGCATGCATATTTGCTGAACTCACCCAAACCAAATGTAGTGAAAGATTTAAAAGATAAGAATAGGAAGTCCAAGATGACATCCTTGGTTTGTTTAGCAGAAGCATTTTGATGTCAAGTGGGAATAAAAATTAAACCAGAAGTAGACAAAAATCAGACAGAAGCTGATGTGCCAAAAATGAAAGAATATAATGAAAAGGATCAGATGAGAAGGAAAGAGAACTGGTAAATCCATAAATATGGTGGCAAGTTCAGCAACAGTATATTTGGGTAAGTAAACTCACCATAACAATAGGTTCATAGGTTCATACAAGGCTATCTGCCCTAGGGCATTTATAAGCCTAGCCAGAGTGTGTTTGGCTTTCGCCACCCATTTTAAATTAATTTTGCTATACCCTTTTTCAAGGTTAGTATACTGTGCCTCTGTCTAACAGTGACACAGAAGTGATACCCGGGGTAAACCTATGATCTCCCATCCACTCATCAAGATTCCTCTTGAAGAGAGTCAATGAGGGACTCTGCCTAACCTGGACTGAGATTTTATTCCAGAGTGAAGGGAGCCTCTGGGTTATGAATCTGTCCCTCCAGCATGTCCTATTTATTTCAGTGCTGAGGTTCAAGTCTCTCGAGCGCGTAGCTCAATGGCATTTGGATTTTCTGAGGTGCAGCATGTCCATTAATTCTGGGTTGGACATGGTTTTATACGTCAGGCACAGATCGCCTCTGAGCAGGAGGTATGCCACTGAGTAGAGCTGGAGATTCTTTAACTGGGCAGCATATGGAATCTGTCTGAGCCCTTTGATCCTCTTGGTGAGGTACTTTTGGGGTCTTTCCAGTTGCTGCAGGTGTCTGGTAAGGTACATCCCAAAAGGGGCATTGTACTCAATTATGGGCCTGATGAGGGATGAGTAAAGAGGCACGATGACCTCTCCTGATCTAGAGGTAATGATTAGGTGGGCTGTATAAAATGTTTTTCGAACCACTTTGGCCACGTGGTTGTCAAATGAGAGATTGCTATCAACTTGGGTCCCCAGGTCCCTAATTACTTCTTCTGTACTTAATGGATTACCACCTATGTGGTAATTTGTGGGCACTTTGTTTTTGCCAAAGGGGATGGCTATACACTTTTTGGCATTCAGCTTGAGGCCATGGCTCTGGCACCAGTTGTCTGTTTCTATGAGGCCCTTTTGGAGGATGCTTGTGTCAGCTGGAGAGTTGATTATGGCGCCCAGTTTGCAGTCATCTGTGAACTTGGTCAGCCACAGTCCTTCCGTGTTGGCCTGTACCTCCGAGAAATATATACCGAACAAGAGAGGTCCCAGGACTGAGCCTTGTGGGATGCCACTTGTAACTGGTTTGGAGTCTGACATGGCTCCAGCAATTCTAACCATGTGGGTTCTGTCCTTGAGCCAGTTTGCAACCCATCTAGTGACATAGGGGTTTATATTTAAGCTGGTGAGCTTATCTATAATGCCCGAGTAGGGTATTGTATCGAAGGCTTTTGCGAGGTCCAGGCAGGCTGTGTGGACCACCTTCCCCTCATCAATGGCCTTGGTGACTGTTTCAAAGAAATCAATCAGGTTTAAGAAGCCGAACTGGGTAGGATCCAGTGTCTGTAGGTCCCCAATATCTTCATTTATGAGGTCCATGATGATCCTTTCCATAGCTTTGCAGACTAAGCTAGTCAGGCTTATGGGGCGATAGTTTCCAGGATCCGTTGAGGCATCACCTTTGTGGAGAGGGACCACAGTTGCTGTATGCCACTCTTTGGGTACATATCCTGTAGTAAGGCTGAGATTGAACAGTAGTTTTATGTTTGGGTTTAGCTCTTCTTGGAGTTCATGTAGGACGCAGACCGGGACACCGTCTGGTCCCATTGATGCTGTGTTTTTGGCTTTGGAAAGGGCGGCTCTTACCTGAGTATCTGAGATGTCAGGGGGGCAGCACTCTGCTGGGATAGATATTTGCCCTTTTGGTGCAGAGGGGGCGGAGAAGTTTGCGCTGAACCTGTCAGCTAGGATGTTGGCAATGTCTGTAGGTTCGGTGTATTTTTTGTCATTTTAGACTAATTCTGAGCATATCTTGGAATTACCACCTAGGTTCCTAACATAACTAAAGAAAGCCTTGTGATTATCCTTAGTGTCCTGTGCAATTTTTCTCTCGAAGCTACCCTTAGACGATTTTATGAGTGCCCATAGTTTTTTGCTAATATTGATCAGAGATGCCTTCCCTTTTTGGAATTTTGCTCTATCATTTAGTAGCTTCCTCCTTCTATTGTATAGTTTGTTTATGGCTGGGGTCCACCAGACAGGACGTCTGCCTTTGGAGGATTGGGTCTTGGTTTTATTTGCGATCGCATGATCCATGCATTCCAGAAGGTGTTCATAGAATGCATTTATAAAGGATTCTGCAGTCTGGGCCATATTTTTCACAGGCCCGGGGGCTTTGAAGGATTCCACCTCAGTTTTGAGGAGTGTGAAATTTGCTTTAGAGAAGTTTTTCTCTGTGGTTTTCTGGGCAGGGGGTGGGGTCGGGATGTGATTATCCAGTGAAATTAGTTTATGGTCTGATCTTACCAGTGAGGGATACAATTCTGGTCTGGAGCATAGAGTCCCCATGTTGGTGATGATCAGGTCCAATATGTTTTCCCCTCTTGTGGGAGTGGTAACAAGTTGTTCCATAGCATTTGAGTTTATAAATTCTAGGAACCCTTGGGCTAGGGTGTTGGAGCTAGAGTAATGCTCCCAGTCTATGTTTGGGTAGTTGAAGTCGCCCAATATAATGGTGTTTGGAGAGACCTTCATATTTTCCAGTGTTCTCAGGAAGACCGAGTGGGGTTTCTGGGTTAGGAAGGGTGGTCTGTAGCAGGCTATAAACTGGAAGGCAGTTTTACCCACTGTTAGTTGCACATGGATAGTCTCTGATGCTTCGTGCTGTGCCACCAACCGGGAGGTGTGGGTATCTTTGACGAATATTGTTACTCCCCCTCCTTTTGTGGGTCGGCCCAAGTTCTGGGGCTGAAAAGCATGGTATGACATATAACCTGGTAGTGCTGGGGTGCTCTCGGGAGCTTTGAAACAGGTTTCTGTTACTGCACACATATCTATGTTCTCCATGCTAAGGAGAGTTTTGAGTGCGTGCATCTTGAGGTTTAGACTTCTGGCGTTGAGTAGCATTACTCTTAGTTTCTTATCCCTTGTGATACCTATGGAGGTGGGTTTGTCTTTTGAGCCTTGCATAAAAAAGGCACTATGGGGGTAGCAAGAGCATTTGCCAATATCCGAAAGCCCAGGGGTGACAGGTGCAAGCCGTCCCTAGCGAAGCATCGTGGCTTGTCAAGCATGTCATCCCAGGCTGACAGGCATTGGATCCCCTTTGAATGACACCAATACTTAAGCCAATTGTTGAAATTGATCATTTTGTCTTCATATTGTGGCATCATTCTTGGTGAGGGTAAGATGCTACTCAAGATCAAGGTCATACCGGCCTGGGCCACATGCTCAGTATTACAAAAGTACTGCCAGTGTCAATATATTTACAATATGAACAAGCTTCACATTTGTACATACCTGGGTATCTAAATATAGGAGCTTTCTTACTTTCAAAAAGACGTTTAAAATTAATCCCTTTCTTAAATATAACTCAAGGGTGATCACCTAATTATACTCTAATACTAGTGTCGTCCATAAGAAAACTCCAATTTTTATTTAAATAGTCTTTTAAACTGTAGGAGTCGACATTAAAGGGAGTTAAAAATGTCAAACTGTGGCCATTTTTTAATGGTTTATCCATATTAGAAAGCTTTACATTTTCAGGTTCGTATACCGTATTCACTCACCTCACCTTACTATTTAGGATAGGCTTTAAAATGACCAACAGTTCTCTTTCCTTGAACTTGTTTTATTATTTGGTCCACAAAAAATAGTTTTTAACCTTGTTTACAAAGCATATCTCTCAAATTCTCACACTCATTTTTAAATTCATCATCCAGAGTAACCATCCTGGCTGCTCTGACTAATTGACCATTTACAACAGATCATGTCTGATGTAAAGGATGAGCGCTGAAATAATGCAAAAAGGAACTGGAATAAGTACTTTTTCTAAAAATCTTTGAAATATTTCTAGGATTAACC
Organism: Protopterus annectens; assembly: GCF_019279795.1. Taxonomy (NCBI): domain Eukaryota; kingdom Metazoa; phylum Chordata; order Ceratodontiformes; family Protopteridae; genus Protopterus; species Protopterus annectens. The sequence continues at coordinate 838,094,398 of NC_056729.1, read as the reverse complement.
CTATTGTTTCTTAATTCAACATCTAGAAAGGAAATAACTTCAGAGTTAAAATGAGAAGTAAACTCAAAAAAATCAGTTGAACCATTAAAATATTCCAATAGTTCTAATCCTTTTCAATGCCATCCTTTAGAATAATAAAAATATCATCCAAATAACGAGTATAAAAAAAATTTGGGCACTAATAATTAGGTTCGCAAAAAGGTCATCTCGCTACCAAACTGCCATAATTACATTGGCGGAACTGGCTCCAAATGAGGAATCCATCATGACCCCTCTTTTTTGAAAATAATACTGACCATCAAAACATAAGAAATTGTTGGTCAGTATAAGCTGCAATAATTCATTCACTAGACTGATGTCCTCAGTGGATGCTCCTTTATTCAGCAAAAATTCTGTTACGCATTGTATACCTAACTCATAAGGGATAACAGTGTATAAATCCCTAACATCAACTATTAAGAAGTTATAAACAGATTTAAATTCCAAATTGTTGATACTTTTGAGGAATGACTAAGAATCCTTACAAATTTGGGGTTCACCATTTAAAAATGTTTTCAATTTACTGTCTACCAGTTCGGCATAAGCAAAGGTAATGGAATTCCTTCTAACAACTATAGGTTGTAACTGGGGATCGTTTAGGTACTTATGGATTTTGGGGATTGCAAAGATCAGAGGGATTAATGATGAGGGCCTATTCAAAAATTTGTAAAGAACCATATCAATATGAGAATTTATCAGCAGATCGTTAATATGCAATCTAATTATTGAATAAGCTCCATTAATTTCATTCAAAGAGACAGATTCATACATGTCTATATATAAGATTTTAAACATCCTAGCCCAATAATTCCTCTTGTCTATAAAGACCAAACCTCCTCCTTTGTTGGGTTTCATAACCCTAACATTAAGGTCTTGTAAAAAGTTAAGCAATTCACATTCTTTTTTGTTCAAGTTATTATAATTAATTTGCTTACTTCGTTTCCCCAATAATACCCTTATTTCCATCTCACAAATCCACTCATAAATAACTAAAGCAGGATGCACAGTCAGGTTAAATGTACTACTAACTTTATATTGTGTGTCATGTGCACCCTAGCTACCAAACAATAATAATTAAATTCATTTTTCATAAAAACAATTTTAGGTCAAGCAAGGTGTCAGCTAAATCAGCCCTTTGTGAGGGAACAAAGGTTAAACCTCTAGCCTGAAAATTAGTTAATAGTTCTTCTACCTCAATATTAGCAGAATTAAAAATGTTAAAGTCACCTTCCTTGTTCTTATCGATTCACACTTTTTCATTTGCTTATCTATAAAAAGAAATTCAATTGACATAACATGATTCTTCTCCAATGACTGTTGGACTTCCGGGACCAAGGGGTCTGCCATTGGCCACCCCCTCCTCCTCACACTGCATTGGTTACTCCTTGAAGATGTGGGAAAATCCTGGTTATTGAATTGGTTGTTACTCATGGTGGCAGTTTTAGCTTGATGTTGTACCCTTTACTCTTTCAGGCGTTCACTTCACCTAAGTTGTGGACCCAGTGTTGAATTACCATGTTCCCACCATTGTCACTATCAGTAATACTAACTCCTTCTGCATTGTTATCAAAAGTTCGTAAATCATTTAAACCATTCATGTTCCCCCAAGTTTGCAAAGTGGGCGATGTGGATAGGTGACACTTTTCTCATAGTCGCATCTATCCCTTTCTAATTTTTTGAGCTTACTCGACCTTAGTTATTTCATATATTGATCAATGTTGTCAAATAATCTACAATACTCATATTTATATCATTGAAAATCCAAGCCCACTCTGATTGTCCTATGTAACACCTCAAGTTCAAATGACAGTTTTTCAGTTAGAGTAGTATTTGACCAACATTTGAAGAAAGTCACATCCCTGCTTGTCAAAAATTTTACAAGTTCAAAATAAAAGAGAGAATTCAGTTCCACCCCATTTGGGAACCACAATTGTCTTAGAACTTTTGGGATGTGCTGTCTGCAAAGGCATTTTTAAAATAGGTAATTTCAAGTTGCAGTTTCTTACTTAAAACCTGTGTGTCTTTTATGAAGAGAAAGGTGTTTGGCTAGTGCATTATTTTTACATCCAGAGTGGATTTCTGACAGATGACATGAAATCCTAGGCTTAAGTTTATTTACAGTCTTGCTCACATAGAATGCATCACATTCATTGCACTGTGCCCTGTAAATTACTTTTGTAGTGTTACAGTCACCCCCCTGTACTGGTCTTAATGATTTTCTTTAAATAACAGCAATAAAAACTATCACCTTGCTGTATAAATACACAAAATGTACAATTAGCTTCACATCTTTTAGTGTTTCTCTCATATGGTCTAGGTTTAAATTCAACACAGGTATTAAGTTCCAGATCCTGGATCACTTTGACTTGGGTGATCTTGAAGGAGAAATCCTCCCCCGGATTCATGAAGCTCGGCGCAAGTCCGGCGTAAGGCTTGCGCCGGCCGTGCGGCGTAGATGTGGAGTTGACGCACCATATGCATATTAATGAAGGCACGCAGCCGCCACGTGCATAGGAAACATGCGCGAGTGCAAGGGGCGTATCAAAGTTGCGCAGGGAGGCATGTCAATGTTGGCTTTCAAGGAGCAACCTAAACTGCTGAATATTATATTCCGCCAGCAATAGTAATCGTACCTATCAGTGTCCATGGAGACTGAAACGTATGCAAAGCAGAGTCCCTGCGAACAGAAAATGAAGAGTCAAACACAAATGCACTGTAGGGAATAACGGGTCCCTACCCATGAACAAATGACAGGAAAACCACGTGCCTGTAGTCCAACGTAGTGTTGATAGCTATACCATGTGGAAGTGAAACGTATCAGATGTTAGTGCGCCGCCAGTAGGTATGTCCAGTCCAACGGAGAGAGTCACCAGCCGACCCATAATTTAAGGGAGGGAACATAGCTGTGCAGATGTGTCCATAACAAAATACACGAGGAGAAATGTAAATATAGGTAGTGACCATATGTCTGAATCATATCCCACAAGCCATGTAATAGTCACATACAAAAGGTATGTCCGTATTTCGCATACCAAATGTGATAGGAAATAGCATACGCATGTAAACGAAACAGAAGGAGCATATAAACAAGCCATAACAACACGGACACATGTAGGCCGAAAGGAACAGTATAATCCATACCGTCGACCAAGATTACCACCTGTCCCACTTTGCGAGCGGCAGTCCCTCTGTGGGCAGATGTGTCCTGACACAAATCTGTAAAACTGGCAAATGTCCAGAGAATATAGGACATAATTCCTCCATAGACATCATGCAATAGTTGCATTAAACATATTTCACTGGACGTATAATGCATAAATGTCATAACAAACACAATAATATACCGAAATGCTACAAGAATAAGCTTAGATATAGGCAAGAATTGTAAGTTCTATCGGCCGAACTATCAGTGGGTATGTGTCGGCCTGTAAAATATGCTGTGTTCGCAGCAACTGTCACAGTAGGGTTCCCACCCTTACAAATGGCCAAAATGGGACATGTTTGGTACAGACATCAGACTGTACAGACCGACACATACCCATGGCCAGTACAAAGGACAGAACATAACTGTTTTGCCTACAGAAAAGCGTATTCCTTTAGCATTTTAGTTGCTTATTCTGTTTCTCATAACAGTCAGGTATTTCAGATACAGAATTAACTGTTTAATGCAACTATCACATAAAATATAAGAAATATGTTTGTCCTAAAATCTCAGGACATTTACCATGTTGACAATTACATGTCAGGACACAACTGCCCAAAGAGGGACTGTCCCTCGCAAAGTGGGACAGGTGGTAACCCTATGTCACATTGTGGCCAATTGAAAAGGTGGAAACACAACCGTTGACTGTGGGGAGGCAATGTTCACAACGGTCGGACATGTGTAAGGAATAGCTTGGACATAGGAAAAGGTGCCATCCTACCAATGAGTAGAACAGGCTGGCAAATTCTGGAAGTCAGCTGTATAGTCCGAATGTGTATGTGACGAACGGGTAGTATCCGGATACACCAACCAAGTAATGAAAGTGAAGTAAGGGCATGTACCTATGTGCGTGAGGTATAGCATGTGGAAAGCAAACATGGCAGGGTAGTCCACACAACCATAAAGGTACCCGGCACATGTAGTGTAGTCAATGTGTAACTCTGGCCGTGTCATGGGCCAACAACCAAAGTAGTGCTCTATGGGGTGTGAGTAATTCGCGTGTGAGGGGTGTGTGTTTAATGGTAAATTTCTCAAAGGCGATACTTGTGTCGTATGCAGAAAAGGTGAACCGGAGTGTATGAGGGGGCAATGGGTGAAGTGGAAAGAAACACAACATCATGTAGAAACAGCTGCAAGACAAGCAGACAGGCCATAGTATAGAACATAATCCCACAAACATATGAATATGGAAATATGCGAGACAAATGTATAGATACGGCAACATCACATACCCACAGATGGGTCCTGATGTAACTGATGATAACAAACGCAACACACCTGGATGCATAATAGTCTACCCAGCATACCCTCCACAACACACAACCTGCTACCATACCAGAACGTCCACCAAATCCAGCCGTACTTGGCCCACTGGTTTGTTGCAGAAACAGCTACACACAGTGACCCCTATGCATATGTAGTAGATATTGTCACCCTAGGCAGTGTCAGGATTGCAAACCATGTATCCCCTGCAGGTAAAACCCCCTGCACGTTTTTGTGCAGCCACAAAAATCTTTGTTATCTAACTTGTTTTGGTTTTGACCAATTTTTGGGATATCCCTCACGGGATGACCAACTAGTGTAAATAGTAGAATGGGTATGATGACATGATGTCCAATCCAGTAGATATCTGGACACAAGTCAGAACGTGCAGTGGAGGTCCATGTCACTGTCCAGCCCTAAGTGGGTATGCATAACCTACCACCCAGGATAAAATACCTTCCTGTGATGCATGTGTCCAGATACGAATAGGAGGGAGAATATAATGCACACATTTGCAAAGTGGAAAATGGCATGAGGGCGAGGAAGACACTATGTAAACAGGTCAACCCTGATCAAGTGTGAGGGACACTGACTGTGTGCAGTCGTGACTGACCATACCTGCCAACCTGTGTGAGCAAGATATCTGGACAGAGCCGTGAATATAAGTGAGACAAAGGTCCAAAATCAGGGACAATCTGTAAACATATCTCCTAGAAACATAGAATTTGATAGAATAACAGTTTGCACATTGGCATTAATGTCTGGAGTATGAAGTCTAAAACCCAACTGTCTGTCAGCACATTCCGACTGCAGTCTTTAATGCTGAGCTACTGCCATGCCAGAACACAACAGCATATTACAGAGGTCCGTGCCATACCACTCAACTGTCCGGATATTCACAGAATGACTAGGGTCACCACCTGTCCTACTTTGCGAGTAACAATCCCTCTGTAGGCAGTTGTGTCCTATGAAAAAAATCAAGACATAGCAAATGTCCTGAGAGTTTATTTCCTAATTTACTTTAATAGTCGCATAAAATGGTTATTTTATATATGAATCCTCAATATGTTATGTGAAGTAGCATAAGCAATTCAAATGTTACTAGAATAAGCTATTATATGTACAAAAAAGGTTAAAGTTCAGTACTATGCACAGCTGTAGGTATGTTTTGTCCTGGAAAATCTGACATCTCTACAGAACATGTCCCACTTTGGGCAGTCGAAAAGGTGGCAACCCTAAGAATGACCACAGGTTCACCCCATAGTGTTGGTGTGGGCCTCAGACAATCTGCTCCAGTGTGGTAAATAGCTGAGAATTGACATCACTAAATAATGAGAAGTATCCTGAGTATAAGACTCCACAGCCTGCAGAAAAGTCATGCTAATGCAAAACCTAGCATTCTATCAACGTTCTATGCTTGTAAGAGCAATCGTTAAAATGTGTCCCTAATTGTCCCCCCATCATGTAGGTTTTGCGCAGGTTCGGTGCTCTAAGAGGTTGAGAGGTATGGTCCATACATATTTACAGGAACAGCCCTTCACACTTGTGTAATGTACAACTGCATACCTGTAGTCACTTCATGTCCAAAAATAATAATCCCCGTATGACTGTATACAGGTAATAGTCAAATGTGAATGGGAATACCCCTCACTGTGGAGTATGGACTATAACAAACCCACTCATAATATGTAATGCCAACAGAATAAGCTGCTGACAGGTGCCCAAACACCTGTGTCTATAAAAAAAGGTAAAACTTTAAAATAGGGAGATAATCCCTGTCCATATGCTTCGTCTGACATTTGACCTCGTTCAGGGAAGTTCCGTTCACCAGGTGGACAAGCCTAAACCCAGATCACTACATGAACACCCTGACAATCAAAGACCTGTATGTGGCTGGACTATATGTCTTGGTGTTCTGCATATCCTCGGAGTGATTAACAATGCAGCCGGAGTCCACAGCAGTAGGCAATAGGGAATGTGTAATATGTAGTACCACCTTTTTCCCAGCAGGAGAATGGATGCCTGTGTCGTAGGTGAAGCGGTGAGGCGTATGTTGATGTAGCTAAGTACTATGGGTATGCATATCAATGAGGCAGAACACCAATAGAATAGTGGTTCCGGTATCCTGCCAACGTGAATGCAGTCCCGGTTGACCTACGACCACTGCACATATAACTTGAAAGTGTAAGGAAAGAGTCCGTGCAGTACACACATTTAAATATGTAAAGGTGAATGTGTGTTTCGCAGTAGTACTGTAAACTGGAATACAGATATGTAACTGTTACGGTCAGAATTATGAAAGTTCACGGAAGCACAATTATCTATGAAACACATGTAACCCACAATAAGGATATGCAAGTGCGCCTGCGCATGTGTAATCCACTCACAGAATAGAAAATGAATGGTGTTTTCCCCATGTTCTATGTACATGGCTCATACCTGTTAAACCAGTAAAGTACGAAACCAGACAAAGCCATGACAACAACTGGTACAAATAAGGACAATCCCCAGATATTGCCCTAACAAACATAGAAAGTGGATAGAATAACAGGTGTGTCACTAGCATGGATTCTCTGAAGGGTATGAAGTCGTAACCTGAAATGTTTGTCATTATTTACCAACGTCAGTCTTTAATGATATGCCACTAACTTGCCAGATAGACACAAGGTTATGAAAAATGGACCAAAGATAAGAGGCAAACAGCTGTACATGCAGCGGAAATCTGTACAGTTGAAAGGTATGATATGGAGATATATATACACATATATCCACAGACATAATCCAAAGCAAATTACGAGATGAGGAGTGTACAGACATATGTATATATGTACATATATAAATCTATACACACACGATACATGAATATATATATATATATATATATATATATATATATATATATATATATATATATACACAACAAACATATGTCCCTGTACATATAACACATGTACATAAATAGGTCACGGTATAGCTAATATGGATAGACAGACAGACATGCATGAAAGGAGAATACACCGATGGTTTCCAAACCATTGCCCGGAAAGTACCAGTGTGACAGGGCCTGCAAGTTCTACACGTTAAACATGAATACAGGTGTCCTTTGCAGGACCCCAAAAATTGATCCTGTATGAAGTGCCAACCGTCATTGATGCAAAAGAAGTCACACCTGCAACTACGATATAGATGTACATGCAACAGTAGCAGGTGCAAGGGTAATAACACATGGGTCGATTGAATGTATGACATACGAGCTGATATCCGCAGAGTGGGGAGTGCTCGGAAGTGTCCTCACACTTTATTATCGCTCACATTAAACATGTTTAATGGGTACTGTGGAGGTGTGTCAGGTATGGGAATCACGGGTATGCAGAATTGGGCCAAGGTGTTGGTTGGCACAGATCTATTAGGTACGCCCCATGGGAGTGATCAATATACCTATGTGGGTATAGCACACACCTACATTCTCCAAAAAGGTGCAACCTATCTACTGGATATTGTGTAAACCATTGGGGGAAGATGTAGGGACCTATATCAGTGTCATGTAGGCGATTATCATGGATGGACACGCGTACGACCAAGATGGTAACCATACCTGCCAAAATGTCAGAATAAGACAGCTGGACCAAGGCATAGTACACGGCAGACAAATAGGGACTATATTAAATATACCTCAGACAAAGTCAGACCGTTTATAGAATAATGGCGTAGTCAGGAATATGAATGTTATGAGAGTTAGTAATCATGAAATAGAAATGTCAGTCATGATTACTTAACCGCACAGTCCATCATGGCTTGCCAGAAATCTACCAGAAAGGCACATTATCATGACAAATGTACCAGAATCATAGGTCAAACCCCAGGGCGTATACCCATAATGTGTACAGGTGAGAGGTATGAAGATAACCCGTCCTAATGAAATGTACAGAACTAGTGATACTAGGTGGACAGGTGAGAAGAAAGACGTCAGGACAAATGACAAAACATGTACAAGTCATAAGCATGTTTGTCCCCAAATGTGAATTAAAATGTATGGCCTGTGAAAGTCAATGTGAAAGGTTAATAGACTCAAAAGACATGTGTCCCTCAGGGTGTCATGCAGTGTCACTGATACAGTGTCCAGTCCCCCATACTCGTACGTGAGCTCTGCCACTGATGGAAAGCGCAAATACCGGCGTACACATAAGGTACATGATGGAATAATTAGTGTGGATAAGCACCTGTTGGCCTGTGTGAAGAATATAACCCAGTTGGTGGGTGTGTCCTGCAATAGGAATGTAATGGTAACTGGCCTGTGATGGCACCATGTATTGTGTGTATTGGTGTAAGGAAATTGATGTCCAGTATCAGAAACATACGTCGCAACTGTACAAATGTGCAGATGTATGCCTCATATGTGTGGTGTGTTCCTCTCACAATCTGTACCTGTCTGCCAAATACCTGAGAACTGACGTCATTAGATAATGATAAACATATGTGTTTAAGACCCCAAATCCCTCAGAAAGGTCATACTAATGCAAAACCTATAATACTGTCAACTATCTATGTTTGTAAGAGCAATATGTAGAATCTGCCCCTATCTGTCCCCCCATCATGTTAGGCTTTGTACAGATGTTTTGCACTAGGAGGTTGATAGGTATGATCTGAAACAGATACATGTCTGAGGAAACAGCATTATCGACTGCAAGATAACTCAGAAGGTATGAAAAGCGCTGCAGTAGGAAGTTCATCTGCAGGTATATTCTGACATGTCAAATGACACAACAGTCTACAGGAAGTACCTGTAGGGTGTCACCTTTACCAATGCTGACAGTGGGACATACCCACAGCCATGCATACACCACAAATAGACATAGCACACAGCAAAGCCTAGGCCATGATACACGAAGCCTCTGGTGTATATGGATTGAGTGAGAGTACAGCAAAGAAAGATGACTGCCAGGCTATTCAGCAAACACCTGCAAGGGTGTGCAAGACTGCCCGTAACATGAACATTGCATGGACAATGTTGGGATTTGCAACATACCCCATTTGTATGTGTAAGCTATGCAAATGATGTAATGATAGGGTTGCCACCTTTCCAAATGCCCAAAGTGGGACATTTGTGCTACAAACATCAGATTTTGTAGGGGCAAAACATACCCACGGCCAGTACAAAGGAGAGAACTTCAGTTTTTTGCCTGAATAAAAGTCTATTCTTGTAGCATTTTAGTTCCTTATTCTGTTTCTTATAACATTTAGGTGTTTCAGATACAGAATAACTGTTTTATGCAATTATGACATAAAATATAGAAAATAATTTTGTTCTAAACTCTCAGGACATTTGCCACTTTTTTCACATTTTTTGCAGGACACAACTCACCAAAGAGGGACTGTTCCTCACAAAGTGGGACAGGTCGTAACCCTACGTAATTATGCAATACATGAAACAGTAAGCTGTCTGTGCAAGAGCAGAGTTATGTGCAGAAATGTACCCAGATGTTATGCGACTAACGTTTTGCACATTGCTAAATGGAGCAATGACAGCTGCAAATACAGTATGAATACAGTCGAAGAAGCATGCCAATGTCCAAGTCCAAGGCCAGTGGTGGCTTTGTCCATTGGATATCAATGAACCAGTAGTTGTCCTCCCCCAATCCCTGGTGTGGAAGCGTAGCGCAGTGCCACGAGAACGTGCTGCACTTCAAAACAAGACATATGGATAATATACATGCAAAATGTAGGTTTAGTTAGATGTTAGTACGTCATGCAGATGAATGGCAAGCTGGAGACAACATGGCTACTGTGTACTTGTACTTATGTGTGGAAGCGCTCTGTCAGAGATGTAACAAAGCAGTTGTAGGCAATGTGAGGCAAGTGAGGCTGAGGATAGTGAATCACAACATGTCATGCCATATGGGCCAAGCCTCTACAGTGTAGTGTAGGTTAAGGGGACTATTAGAGTAGAAGATAGGTGACAACATGAGTGTGTATGTACAAAACACTGTAACCTCACCGGAGCATTGTCACATATGTGCTGTCAGTACTCAGTGGAAGAGATGTGTCATGAGCTATCCTAGGGAACGTCAGGAGACTGACGGCATACGCCATGGATACCACCAATGTGACCTGCAAACCTGCCCACAGTGTGTCTGTGCCCGTGCGCACCAGTAAGCCCGAGTAAGCATGTGTGCACACGTGTTAGCCTGTGTGTGCATTTGGAAGAACAAGTAAGCTAGTGTACAAATGGTGAAGCCCATGTAATGTCGTGTATGCGTTTGTAAGCATATATACATGTGTACTACACACATCACACACGTACTGCACACACAGACACACATGCTGCCAATACTACACACATCAGTGAAATGGCACATGGATGGAGACTACATCATCAGAAGTAACAGTGCTGTAAACTATGCTACAGTGATGGTCATAGCTGCAATGCATCATGCCTGCTGAAGTACACCTGGAAGTAACACACTGTGTGTTAACAGCATGCTAACATCAATACAGTGGAATAAAGCCACTGTGTGCAGCAGCACCAGGTTAGTCAGATCCTGCATCAATGTTACACATCACAGGTGGTGGCACAGGTGACACCATATGCACAGGGTGTGGTGCTAACATGTCCAGAGCTGTCATAGAGCCATCCAATGTACATGTAGGTGTGTGTGTGTGTGTGTGAGGGGCAACGGTTATTGCATGGCCCAATGGTAGTGCAATGGGTGTATGTATGTGATAGCCGTAGCTGTTTGTGGTAAGTGTGTGTGTCTGCATATACACAGGTACAGCATGTGTCAGCCATATACAGGAGGTTGTGGGACAGTCACAGACCGTACCTGCCAGGCTGTAGAGATCCCCATTACTGGCCATGGACACCCCTCCATGCATCCAACACAACTCAGTCCTGCACCTGTCAATGTCTACACATACAGTCCTGGGATCTGTACCACAACCTGTGGATAAACATGCGTCTGTAATGTTAACCTGATGTGCATAGAACTGACAGTTACTACAGATGGATATGAGCCATACTCACACTCCAATGTAATAACCACTGCTGACTGTTGCCGAGATCTGCATACGACCAGTCAAAGGTGCTGCACTAACATTGATTCCAATGCCCGTGTAATACCCAGCAACACAATAACCGGTCACTACACATGTATAGCCCACGATCACTACAGCACACAGTATGTGCACTATCACAGAGCCATAGCAGATGTACATACATCCATGGTGCTCATGTACAGACAATGCAGCAGAGTCAAGAGTGATAATCCCAACATACATATCTATACACAATATATATTTTTTATATATATGTATATATATATATATATATATATATATATAGCCATATACATACATACATATATATATATATATATATATATATATATATATATATATATATATAGCTACATACACACACACACACACACACACACACACACACGTGGCAGGGTTGGGAGCAGAACATAAACGTAAGCACTGTACCACATGACAGCATCATGCAGTTACAAAATGCGCTACCATGATCAGTGGATCACATGATTCACACAGGCACACATCTAGCCTGCAGACAGCAGCATCAAAGGCAAAGATGCCAAGAAGCGCACGGATGTTATGGGGAGTGAATACTGTAAAAGCAATGTAGTGTTGTCATGCAGCTGGAAACACACACACACACACACACACACACACACACACACACACACACACACACACACACACACACACACACACACTTGGCAGGGCTGGGAGTCGAACATACACTTAACTACCCTAACACACTGCAGCATGATGCATTTACAGAACGCGCTACCGAGATTACTAAGCACAGCAGTCCCAGAGGCAGTCATCTAGGTGCGTGTCATCATCCGCAAAGGCAAAGACGTCGGTAGCAAACTGCTGTGGTGTGCGGCATCTAAAAGCAAGACTGCGTCCCCAGGCAGATGGGAGCATGCGCGCGAACACACACACACACACACACACACACACACACACACACACACACACACACACACACACACACACACACACACACACACACACACACACTTGGCAGGGCTGGGAGTCGAACATACACCTAACTACCCTAACACACTACAGCATGACGCATTTACAGAATGCGCTACTGAGATTACTAAGCACAGCAGTCCCAGAGGCAGTCATCTAGGTGCATGTCATCATCCGCAAAGGCAAAGACGTCAGTAGCAAACTGCTGTGGTGTGCGGCATCTAAAAGCAAGACTGCGTTCCCCACGCAGACGGGAGCATGCACGCTAACACACACACACACACACACACACACACACACACACACACACACACACACTCACACTTGGCAGGGCTGGGAGTCGAACATACACCTAACTACCCTAACACACTACAGCATGATGCATTTACAGAACGCGCTACCGAGATTACTAAGCACAGCAGTCCCAGAGGCAGTCATCTAGGTGCGTGTCATCATCCGCAAAGGCAAAGACTTCAGTAGCAAACTGCTGTGGTGTGCGGTGTCTAAAAGCAAGATTGCGTCCCTAGGCGGATGGGAGCATGCGCGCAAACACACACACACACACACACACACACACACACACACACACACACACACACACACACACACTTGGCATGGCTGGGAGTCGAACATACACCTAACTACCCTAACACACTACAGCATGACGCATTTACAGAATGCGTTACCGAGATTACTAAGCACAGCAGTCCCAGAGGCAGTCATCTAGGTGTGTGTCATCATCCGCAAAGGCAAAGACATTGGTAGCAAACTGCTGTGGTGTGCGGTGTCTAAAAGTAAGACTGCAAACCCAGGCGGACGGGAGCATGTGCGCAAACACACACACACACACACACACACACACACACACACACACACACACACACACACACACACACACACACACACACACACACACACACACACACACTTGGCAGGGCTGGGAGTCGAACATACACCTAACTACCCTAACATACTACAGCATGACGCATTTACAGAATGCGCTACTGAGATTACTGAACACAGCACTCCCAGAGGCATACTTCTAGATTGGTGACATCATCCGCAAAGGCAAAGACGCCGATAGGGAATGTATGTGGTGTGAGGCATCTAAAAGCATTACTGTGTCCCAGGCAGCTGGAAACACACACACACACACACACACACACACACACACACACACACACACACACACACACACACACACACACACACACTTGACAGGGCTGGGAGTTGAACATACACCTAACTACCTTATCACACTACAACATTATGCATTTACAGAACGCGCTACTGAGATTACTGAGCACAGCACTCCCAGAGGCATACTTCTAGGTGGGTGACATCATCCGCAAAGGCAAGGACGCCGATAGGGAATGTATAGAGAGTGAGCAGTCTGAAAGCATATTACTGTCCCAAGGTAGACGTAGACAAACACAAGGCAGTGGTGTGATCAGGGCACCCAAATATCTACGGAGCTCTACAACAACACTACATAGATATGGGACGCGCCACAGACAGTACACACTTCAAGACAGCAACCAGTGTGTTCAATGTAGGCATCCATCGTGACATTGAAAATGGACATCTGTTGCCTGGATGACCACCATCGCTATACAGGATGTCAATGGCCATGCCCACATGCGTAGTATCACACATCTGTTTGGAATGTACTGTGTGTCCATTTACACAATGGCATACTGGGCATGCTCACACACTTAGCAGTTGCAAAGGGCCGTCTTGCATGCACACAGATTCTAAACATGGAAGGGCGCAGTTTGGAATGTACTGTGTGTCCATCTACACAACAGCATACTGGGCATGCTCACACACTTAGCAGTTGCAAAGGGCCGTCTTGCATGCACACGGATTCTAAACACGGAAGGGCACAGTATGGTATTACTGTCCCCACATACATGAAGGCCACTCACATGTATTGACCAGTACACACTCAGGAGCTATCACAGATGTCTCAGGTGCATATCACAGAGGTACACACCACAATCTACAATGTAGCCCTCAGACATCACCATGTCATTGGACCAGCAATACACAGCCATACATTAACACAACACCGTGTGACTCATGACCAGTGCACTGTACATAGGTCTACAGCAACTGTGCAGACTACACATGTACCGACAGGGTTCCATCACGTGTTATGCATTTCAACAATACCACTGTACATAACCAGGTCGGCTCTACACATACCAGGTTCCCTGGGTCTTACACAGCTGTGACAGATGACTGTCACTGTACACCAACGAACACACATGTTTGGCTATGTCATACATGTAATTGCAGTGGATATGTGCATGGACCACACACACAACACATATGTACATAGCATAGCTTTTGCTGTCCTCCGTGCAGACAAGTGGCTACAGCAATCATACGCACGCAAATGGAAGGTGGGTCCATGGCTGTTGAATGCTAACAGTACATGAGGCAGCAATGTTGACCGAGGACACATTCCCTCTGTACTAGTTACCCATGACACCCATCATATCATACAACAGTCCATGTGTTATGTATGTCAATACACATGTCCACCAATTGCAATGCATACAAACATGGCTACATGACAGGCATGTAGGACCAACACATATGTACAATCTGTAGTGTGCATGCAGATACCATGCATGTGCACTAGCTGATGTAAGTAACTAATCTGTGCCTAACTACAACATGCAGTTGCAATGCAGCCCCATCACTGACACCTGTATATGGTGACATACTGACAGTATGGTAGGATGTACAGCAGGTATGGATGGATGTGAGTACATAAAGTGGTGATCCACCTGTGTAGATGGATGTTTGCCGGGGACGGCTCACAGGTGTGTCACACGCCATCCTACCATTACATGTGCAAACAGTACGCTATGTTACCGTTACTTGATGGTGGAGACATAAAACCTACACAGTGGTCAGGCATAATCTACAGTACATCACTTAACACCTGTAACACTTACATCCTCCCGTGTGTATATAGCAGAACAATTGCCGAAGGTAGCGTTGGTACACATAATGCGGCCAATACTGCTGCATGTCTGTCAGATGTATCATCATATAGCAGGTGTATCATTCACAGTACTGCCATGCGTGTTTGCTTGTGTGACCATATATGCCACATATGGTGGGGAATACATTCCAATTGTTACACACCTCTGTACACTGTTGTAGAGATCTGTACATACTGCAGTGTGGAAAGCATGATGTAGGCAGGTGTGGTGTGTGTATCACACACATCAGCTATCCATATGTGTATGACATTTGTGGTCTCCACAGTGTGTGTGTGTGTGTATGTAGGTATGTATGGCTGTCTGGTGCATGGAGTGAGGGTGTATGCTACCATACAGAACACACAGGATCCCTAACCCCTCATGGTGATGCAGTCCGCTACTCTGTTGATGCCATCGGTCTCAGCTGCACTGGCTACCTGTACATATTCTTTCTCTGTGTCGCATCATGTGGGTTCACAGTACTGTGACGGTTATGACCACATAGGCAAGGGTCCTCATCTCAACACTATGGGGTGTGCGTTATAGTGTTGTTGACCCCGTGACTGTGAGCATGTTCCTGTAATGTGACAGGGTATTACTGCTACACAGTGAGGCCTCATGCTATCAAGTGGCCTCTAACATTATCATTGGCCAGATCGCTGTGTACAACCCCTGCACCATGTCAACATACCTGTGATGTGACCTGGTATGGATGTCACATCTCAAGCCACTGTAGCCTATTAAACTGCCCACATGCTTCTGGATCAGTATATGTGTGGACATCTGTGTTATTTTAGACTTTCCAACAGTCAGGCTGAGGCTATGTCTAGCATGCTGATATTGCCATATGTGCCTGTGAGTACTCCACAGTTACACATGGGAGAGTGCAAACAGTGCTACCTGTAGGCATATGCAAGTAGACCATAAGGAGGGAACCAGGGCATCATTACCAACATGCTGTTACTGTTGTTACAGAGACACATACTGTGAACATATAACAATGCATGTTAAACCTGTACTACATGGTATGTCTGGTGCATGTCACCAGTACACAACTAATGTAATATACACATCTCTCACTATTCGCACACAACTAATGTAATATACACTTCTCTCACTATTCTTACACAACTAATGTAATATACACTTCTCACTATTCTGTACAACCTGTGCATCAGACCATTTGAGCACGTCCCTGCACCAATGGTGTGGATGACAGGGATGTGGCACAGGCTTCATCATATGCACAGGGTGATAATGTTTGCCAGGGGCATAGGCTGCACCAATGGATGACATCTTGTGTGTGGGTAAGGGCCAGTGATATGATTGGACATGTCTGTTCAGTATGCATGTGGGTATTGTGGTGCCCTACAGATGTCTTTGCTGTGTGCGTGTATGTGTGCACACAGTTCTGCCTTTTGTGAGGCCTACACAGGGTATTATTGACAGCTCCAGATTGTAGAGACCAAGTTGTACAGCTCACTGTGTCCGGTCATGGCCATGTGACCTGTGCCTGCCAGGGGTTGCACGGGCACTACCAGGCGAAGGTACAGCTTGGCTACTGTCCGACACATGCCCACTGCAACAGTGTCCCCACTGGGAATGTCCAGGGCCACATCCACATGGCCTGCTGTGTCCTGGTGTGGACAGCGATGCAGCAGCTGCACTGCTACTGCTACCAGCACTATGGGAGTGGGCAGGTGAGGTGGCATGCTCACGTTGACCTGCACTAGGTGGTGTAGCTGGCTTAGGTCCACGTGGCCTACGCCTCACTCCTACCAGATGTTCCAGCACAGACAGCTCACGCTCGTGGATTGCCATGCCATGGTCAAGGATTCTGACCATGTCACCCAATCGCCTGTCCAGAACATCAGCAATCTGCTGTTGAGCATTTGCCAATGCCTGGATGTTGTCATTTAGGGTATGGATAGCAGCCCTCTGCAGCCTCTGCCCTTCTCTGTTCTGCCATTCAGAATGTGCCTGTGCCACCATTACAGTCTGGAACATGCGTCTGGTGATGCCAGCTGCTGCACTCTGTCCTGCAGGTGCATGTCTGCCTGAGGGCCTCCTACGAGCAGCACCAGCCACATGCCTGTGTGGCACATCTGCATTCATTACACTGACAACATGGTGTGTAGACACACCTTCTGTAGCCACCAAACATTCCTGTTCCACGCTAAGAGACGCTGAGTGTCCTTCCTCTATGACCACTGGTGATGCGGTGTGTGTTGGCAGCAGAACTGTGTGCAGGGTTGAGGGGGACATAGCTGGGATGGCAACCATTGGCACAGATTCAGCCCCTGACAATCCTGCCTGTACCTCATGCATATGTTCATCACTGCTAGTATCTGTGGGGACACTAACGTCAGATGGACCGCAGGAGGGTAACGCACCTACATCACCTGTGAATGCAAAGAAATACTCTAAATTACAATAGACACACACACAGACACACACACACACGCGCACACACACACACACACACACACACACACACACACACACACACACACACACACACAGACACACCATGCATGTGATTTGACAGATGGCATGCAGCATACCTGTGATACGGCAGAGGGTATGCAGCTCAGACATTAATAGTGTTAGTAAGCATACCTCCCTGGGGTGCACACTACAGCAAGCAGGTGTCATATCAGTAGCCATGCAGTTCACACAATCATGGTTATATGCATGCATCCCTGTGATACACCATGTGGACCAGAACAGGATAAAAGTACACATGGCTGATGTGACCTTGACATGTAATCTGCTGATGTGTGCATTAACATGCATACATGTCTGGCACAATGGTGTCCTGACACATGTACAGCATCGTAATGGGCATCACATTGCAGTGTTGTCTGTATGCCCTACAAATAGAATGCATGTTTAGCAAATGTGCATGAGCATGGAAGGGTAGTGTGAGCTGTCAGCATTGCTATACAGTGTGAAGTACAGACACTGTGCCATTGCAAGGCATCATGAGGCATCTATATTGCTGTACAATGCATAATATGTACACACTGCATAGCCATAACTGCATGCATACCCATGACATAACTGTGGATTGTGACCCACGATGCTGAGGTGTATACACACAAAACCATGCTGTGTCAAGTGACAGGTCAGTGGAGGACCTACAGATGACACCCCTGCACAACAACTACAGGGTCTTAGCTGCCTGGCAACCATGTCCACACATAGTGGACATGTCAATTCACCATTTCCCGCAAGACATTGATGTACCACACACACAAGGTGCACAGCTAATGGTGATGTCCTACAGCAGCAAGGGAATGTGGTGTCAATGTCTGTGGAAGCTGTACAGGTGACTACTGTCATGCTATGACACAGTCGTGATGTTCAACAGATCTTATATGGTAGACTTCAGTGACACCTCCACTAGCTGTACACAGGCTTTTAGGATGTCCAGTGTACCACATCAACTGTATAATCAGTCAACTAAGGCTATAATTGGACCATGTGTGGACAATGTGCAACAGGGTGTGTACACATCACATCTACTGTGTGGCTACATGCCTCTGGCCATCCCCCATGGCCATGTGTGCGATGGCCATCTATCTCACATGTCTGTGTTGTCCCATATGACATAAACCCATAGATGTCATATATGTCACCATCCACAGGGCTATGCAGACAACGGGTTGTATGTTTGGTATGTGGGGTATGGGTCATGGGATAGTGTGACAATATAGCAGCCAGAACACTACGTGTCTGGGACATGTCAGGTGGCACATCACAATGTGTGCACCCAATGCAGGGGCATATAACACAATGGTGACACCTGTGGGCTGCCCATATCAGAGCTCACTGGGTGGTACTGTTTGCGTACCACACATGTTGTTCCAATGCATACTACATATGCTTCCATTGTAGAACACCTCCACTGTTGTATGCACAACTGACCACACATGTAGCAATGACAACTACTGTGGTTTCAAGTCGGTGTATCATTTCATTTGTATATATTGCACATGGGTGGCCTGTGTGAATGATGGGTGATGCGACCTGTATATCGTGACTGGAATGAACATCAAGTGTGCAACTGTTAATTGGCCACATGGCAAATAGATCTATGCTTTAACATGCCTGATACTGATGACAGTCTCACCTGCAACGGACTCATGTCTGTGCGGCACGCCAGAGGTACCTGTATAGGGGTGACACAGCAGTATGAACATTATCCCTGACTGCCTGACAGCCACCGGGTGCACTGTGCATGTTAACACATTCACCTGTATAATAGCATATAGTATGCACATGTGTGCATACACAGGGTAGCATACTGTAGTATGCAGCATGTGTGTCCACATACCTTGCATATGTTGTTACTTTACAAAATGTACAGTGACACATGCAACCAAATGGGATATAATAGCCATAAGTGCAGTACTGACTTACCAGGCAACTCTAGGCTCATTGGTTGGGAGACACCCACCTTCACGATGGCAGCTAGTGTGTGTGGATGCTGTTCTGAGGGTGTCCGGAAACTGGCCAGTAGCTCCTTGGTGTGTATGAGTGGGAGATGGGATGGTGGCCCACCACCTGTTCCACCTTGTTCCCTGGCGATTGCAGTGGCACGCTGTTTTGCATGTCATATCAAGTCCATGCAGTGTCTGCACACCTGCTGGTAGGTGCGGTTATGTCCACCCACATCGTTCACCCTCCTGCGTAGATCCTGCCACAGGTCGTCCCGCTGCTGGGCATGCTGTGGCACATGGCTGAACAACACCTCATAGTTCTCATGGAGGTACGGGGTGAGGACATCATCCTCCTGGCGGCTGTACGCTGGAAGGCGTGTATGAGGCATTATATGTAAGACATAATGATGGTGACAGGTCACAGTTTCAGAGATGTACAGAGATACTGCTGCACATACATTTCTATGACATCTAGTACATCTGCACAGTAATCTTTGCAAATCATCACGACACTGACATGACTGACGTGTTTGTGTCACACACATGTAACACCCGTTATGCATTGGATATCATCGCCATATATGTGTGTCACCTCATTACAGTGTTCATACTCCATGTGAATGCTGTCTTGATGTGGGCATGTCTATTTGCCTGCACTGGTGTTCTTACCTATCTGCACATGCCTGGATGTGTCCACGGTACTGCTGTTGACCTTGATGCTGTGTATATGTCACATATCAACACAGATACAGCCTTAATGGACTTGAGCAGTGACAATGCACACATACACATGGACACCTATACATGTATGTGTTTTGCCATATACATCTACGCAGCACTGTACAGCTGTTCAACATCCTGCCATGGATCGCCTGTGTTGCACATGTGATAGACATGGGACAATGGCTAGTCGGACATCAATTGCAGGGATGGCTATCAACCATAGCATGTACGGGCAAGGTTTCCGAGCTGTAACAGACAGCCAGTATGCCACCACGAGGTGCATCAGTGCCACATTACTGATCCGGACAGTTGATACTACATCTACCATGGGCCATCACACCATGTATGACTGGGATGACATGTGCAGCTTTGATGGACAGGGTTGCATGGTTTGATGGGAGTATGTCACATGTATGGCACAAAGATCTATCCAGCATGTGGCGATCCTAGTATTAGGATGGTGGCCGTCCATGACATATGTCTTACAGATCAGGATATGGACATGTAGCATGTCCATCATCATGGTGCAGCAAATGTCTTTATGCAAGGTAGACAGCATGCTGCATAGTGGAGGTGAGGATTGGGAAGGCTGGTATCGCCCATCCACGCATGGCCATTACCCCTTAAAGGTGATATGTGATCCAATATTGGTCAACCCAGTGCTGTATATGCCTGTCCAATGATCTCCGTGCTTATGGATGGCACCCTGTCATGACATGGGTACCTCGTATGACTACCCAATGGGCCTGGAGACGTCACCAAGGCAGGGAGGTGTACTGCACAGCACCATCCCTGTGTCCATAATGTTGACCACAGCCTAGGTGGTAGTTAATGGGTACAGGGATGTTCACCTAGCGGTGACAATGCTGATATTATCCATCGGAATGTGCACATATGTCACACAACTCACCCACACAGCCCATTCTGTATGTTGTTCACAACACTGACAGCTATTCCTCATAGGTCATGGCCATTCACATCCTTACATACACAGATGCCTAACATTTGTCTGTGTAGTATGGGCTACAATGAGGGTGGAGTACAACACATTAACCCTCTTCTACTGTAGCTGGCACTGGTGTGATATGCACATGTCACTCTGGCACCTTTTGTAGTTGTGAGTCTGTCAACAGGCCACTGGTAGAACACTCCTGTGACATACAAAGGTATTTGTAATCAAACATCCGTACTGTCTTGTACATCTGTACTGCTAACATCTACAGTGATAATGGTTCATAGACATGCACACCATACTCAGCAGGGTTATAGTGCAGTGCCACCCATTATGACTGTCATCACCACTTGTGGGTTGATATTATCCAACACCCTATCTGTATTGTATGGTCATGCTAGGCACTTGTTCAGAACTTGTGAGCATGTCATGAGCTACTGATTAATATAGCACCCATTTCACACCATTTCCCACAGGTACACTGGCTGTCTTAAAATTTCCAGCTTGCTTATGGTACAACAGCTGTTGTACACACGTAACGCACATATCCTGTGAGACATGGTTGTATATACAGGCATGTCCAACTGTCACGTACCAGTGCTATTGCCTGTCTATATGATGGATATGTTGTACATGTGGCAATAGAGCAATTGTCTCATGTACACATTCAATGCTCACCTCCCAACATACGACACTACAGCCTGTGGGGGATGCACTTATGCAGCCCTGCTGGGGGTAATGCTGTCACCAACCCTGACTGCACCTGGCAGTCATGTGTGGATGTGTAACATTCACAACACACCCCACTCATCACATAGTCTCACATGATCTCCACCACAGGCCACACATACAAGGACAATTTGTGCAGTACCTCTCCATACTCTGTGTAGGCACCAGTGGCAGCCACCATCACGGAACAGAACATCACCAACTTATAGCCCACAGACTCATGTGTGCCCATCACATACAGCCAATAGGGTGTTATAACATACACAACACACCAGTCATAGGTGAGTCTGTAGGTGGTCACACTGCAGCTCCACACAGCAGGCTACACAAGGTGATAGTCACTTACATCTTGCTGTCAGGTAACTGGTTCTGCAACATAACCTATGCACCCATGCCACACCTCACCAGGTATGATGTGACTGTCATTCTCCATGTTAGTGTGACTGCCCTGAGATGCCACTTCACAGACTACGTGTGCAGGGACATGCAATAGCTCACCAGTGTTGTAGCCCTGAAGGTGTGGGCCTAGCCCTGGGGAGCATTATGCATTCATCCAGACCCGATACCACTGTACAACGACTGACTGTGTCATGTCAACAGTTGCCTATGCTTCTGCTGTCATTCCACAGGCATCTGGTATCTGTCCGCTTTGACTGACCTGGTCAAACACAATGCTTTGGCACAGATGACCTGCACCTGTCAGCCCTGGGAGTACAGATCACATGTAAGGCTCTTGCTGCTTCTATACTGCCTGTCTTGCACAGTTTCCAATAACAGTCACTGGCAGAATGGGAACTGGCAGGCAAGACACGGGGTCATGTGACACATTGCTTGCATCTTCCTCTGTGATGCACGCAGGCAAGGCACACATTATAATGCACCACTCCAATATCTCTGCAGTGACTGGGACCTGCCTCTAGGATCTGCAGAGCACACCTGCAATGACAGGTTATAGACAGACCATACCTTTCAGGCACATACCTGGACCGGCACACCCACAGCTGAGGTGTTCCCATATCCCACTATGTTGTACACACATCCTGGCTAGTTACTTAGCACAATGCATCAGAGGTGCTCCATGTGCAACTAACTGTGTCCGGAAATGCTATACACATTGTAACAAGCTACAGATTCAGCAAAATACCCCACTGTTACCAGACCTTATTTGTTGGTGTACTGGACAGTAGGGCTCAAACAGCTACTACTGATGTGTGACTGACACTACCCCACACTTAACTGGGATAGCCACTCATGTACCGACACATCCATGAGTTATAACCTACACTCGGCTGGATCAACCCATACACACCACCTCCAAGACCAACATTAACCTTGACATGAACACTACCAACATGTGACTGGTGTTCCACACCTGGGGTTATCCCCTCATTGGTGGATTTCGAACATATGCTAATCAACCTTGTTAGCCACATCCTGGCACCACACCCTTCACGGCATACACAGTACATGAGTACTACAACACCTACTACAGACGTCTTATGACAGCAGTTCTTAATGTCATGACACCCGTGCAGATGGACAATGCACATACAAATGCTGAAACATACCCCAGTGCACTTCATTAGTACGTACATGACTGCATGGATCATGCTATTCCACACAGAGCCATGATGGTACCCACCAAATAAGACGCCACTCTGGTGGTCAGATTCCATGGACATAATGTACAACAACAGGTGGAGGCTGTTGCACAGTGGTGTACAATTCCATGGGTGGGGTAGCTCACTGGTCAGCCTCGGTAGGGCCACGGGATCCCTCATCACATACTCCAAGACTAGCTACGTAAACATTACTGCAACACTTTCTGGGGTGTACGACAAGGCATTATGGTGGTATGTTAATAGTCATTGGCAACACCCACATCTGCTGTCACATACAACAGTCACTCAGGAACATTACAGACCCAGGTGATGTTGGCAACATGCTGGTGGATGGATTCAATGCTAACATTACACCCTCTCACTCACTACAGGGCCACAATCCATGCAGGAACATTGCGGTGCCCCTGCGGTCACACCTACACAGTACTAACCTGCACTCTATATGTCCTGGGACACTGGCCCCATGTCACCTTCCAATGTCCCAGGCTGTGATGTCCACAAACCTCTGAACAACATGTCTCCCCACTAGGCCACCATATTCAGTAATAGCCTTGTATCAGACATTGTGCCCTGAATGGCACACAGCAACATTTATCACACTCCACACAGGTGGCACCACAATGCACGAGTGGGACTACAGTCCTACACACCTGACTGGACAGTTCTGCATGGCTATGGGGCACATCATCAAGGACGTCATTCACAGAGACATTGTTGGGCTCCAGTCCTTTGATTCCACCCTGGTTGGACTTCTTAGGGCCATAGCATGGCCCCTGCACCTGGTGGACTCCTTTCATACAGTTACCAGGGTAGTTGATGATGGTACGGGAGTCCACACATCCTACATTGTCCTCTCATTGCATTTCAGCACCGTTCTCTATTCTGTTATTGACAACATACACATCCACCTGCACATCGTACCCTATGTCTCAGGATGTTATGCAATGTGGCTCATGGACAGGACGCACACAATGAGGGTAGTATACCATAGTACCTACTGCATTTCAGTTACATTTGCCATACCACAGTCCTCAGTCATTGGACCCCCTCATGTTCAGTATATGCTTCCCTGAGGTACAGGCTAGCACAGAGGGACTTTCCCTGCCTAGCTTTACAACCCCCTGCATACAAAGCACCATGATTGATCCACCAGCTGATACTGACTCCATCCATACGGGTGTGACTGTGACAGATACCTGATATGAATATCATGGCCTCAAGCTGCATGACACAAGGTGCACGAACATTACCTTTGCATTACACCATTCACCCACTGACTATCACATAGGTGGTAGTCCCCTACATACATGTCACATTGTACATGTTTGTAGTACACACGTATGTCGCACCCACTCCTGTGGTTACCGTATTGCCACTGTGGCGTGGATATCCTTCTACATGGCCACACTTATCTGTACTGGGTGTGTAGCTGGTACATAGGCACCCATTGTACCTCTGAACTCAAGACTTCTACACACATTCAAGGGTACACCACCCCATTTAGGGTGTACCTTACACAACAGCTACAGCTTTACATACCACACCATTAACACACCATGACGTTTACTGAGCTCCGACAGTTAAAGTATGCAGCTGAACTACGGACACCACGTCTGTACACATTTGCATACTACATACTCAGGGGTGACCTCTGCTGAACAGACAGGGCCCATGTCCACAACAATATTAATGGATATACTCCACATACGCGACATAAGCAAAAGCCACATGCTCATGGATATGTGCACACATGCAACAATGAGTGGGATGTGCTTGAGGGTTACATTCCCAAACCAGTCACTCACCATGCTTTGGAACATGAGTCATATGTACATCACGCAGGGACAGTCAATAGCACTGTTCATGTGATACCTCCCTTGGTGGTTGGGAGACACATGTACGCCGGGGATCACTGCAGTGGCTGTACTGTGCAGAGGTGCAGGTAACACATGGCTCTGCTGTTCACAGGATACTTCCCTAGAGAGGTGCCACTGGTGTGAATACTGTAGTTGTGCTTACACATAGACTTGCCAGACTGCATAGTACCCCACTATGAATCTGTGAAGCTATTACATGTCCTTTGTGCATGGTTACTTGGTAGCCCTTCCATTTAGATTAGCTATCATGCTATTGCAATGTCCCGTGCCTACAAGCCATATGTATCCTGATTTTGTACATGCCAATAGATGATACCTTTGGTATGCATGATATGCCTTTTATGCTGTGTAGAATATCTGACATATCTACCTACAATACTATACATTACACATATTTCACATAGTATCCCATAATGCAACGCATACTTGCACAGAGGGACCACCTTCGACATGTCATTGCCGTTATATGCCCATACACATGCCTACTGTGACAGTATATCAACATATACTATCCCCTGCTATGGCACGTACTTGTTGGACATACCCTACCACTGACGGCGGGTTGCATGGAATTGTTCTGTTTAAAGTCCTCATGTAGCATCCCTTGTGGTGTCTGTGATGTGTACCTTGTGGCCCACTGCTGGACGCACAGTTTCTACATGCGTTAGTATGCTCAGCAAGACATCACTACATAAATACCTTTTCCCACTTTATGCATTGTGGACACTTTTAATTGATGCAAACCAGGCTATACATACAGTAAATAATTTAAAAAAAACAAGCTATACATAAACGTACATACCGAGTGTTCTACATACCTTGTTATCGCTACAGTCTTTCGTCTCTATCTCTCTCACACTGCTTAAACAGGTATTTTGTATGAGCATACGGTTTGAATGTCTGGCAAGTCATCCTTATATATGTCGATACCTGTAACATGTGGTTTCCTCCCACCAATTGGTGTTCCTGGGTGACTAATTACTTGCATATCAGCTGTGCAGCTACTCCATTTGCCAGTTATGTGGCAACAGTGGGTATAATTTAATTCTCCACTTGGGCATTTCCCATTTGCCCTACCATCGGGGAGATGACCTGTATTGTGTTTTGTTATGTGTAATTGCAACTGCTATGCATAGAGACAATTATACTTTGGATTCATGTCCCCCGTGGATTGTGTGTGACAGCTAGAGTATGTGGTTCAACATGTGGGTGTTCCTGTCATCCCAACGTCTGATAACGGACTATTGCAAACAAAACCTGTAACATCGCCGTTTGT
Organism: Protopterus annectens; assembly: GCF_019279795.1. Taxonomy (NCBI): domain Eukaryota; kingdom Metazoa; phylum Chordata; order Ceratodontiformes; family Protopteridae; genus Protopterus; species Protopterus annectens. The sequence continues at coordinate 838,067,267 of NC_056729.1, read as the reverse complement.
TCCTTTATATAACAGCTGCAATTTTGCATGGCGCCTTTAATTGTATCTCTCACAAGGTATGTTGACGGTTCTGCAGATGTAATTGACTAACTGGATGTTTGTGCTGTTATTGCAGTCTGTATTGCTATAGTTTCTAGTGTGGGGGATGTCGGTGGGTGTACGTAGCATATACAGATTTGTGGTATATATATGTGTGGGCTCCGTCCCTAATTAAAGAGCTATCAGTTAGTAGACATGTTACGGGATTGTACATTGGGCCGTTGTTAATTGGTTTCTATCTAGTATGCAGGTGAGGTTGATACTTCCATACCTCCGGAATTGCAATGATATGTAAAGGGATATGTCTAACTGACAGCTATCCCATGTATTTCTGTCCCAGATATTTGTAGTCATTGCAGTTGTGTTGGTAACAGAACCTCTTTGCCATGGGTTGCCACCTTTTCATATGGCCATTGTTGGACACTTGCGGGATTGCGGGACGCACAGCGGTGTTTAAAGGCCAACACATAGCCATGATCTGTACACAGGTTAGCACATACTTTTATCCTCAATACATACCTATTGTGGGACTTTGGCTACTTATCATATTGCATGTAACATTTACGTTTCTTACATAAAGGCATAACTATTTAATGCAACTATTACATTATATATGGGACATATTAATGTCCTACAATCCCGGACATTTGCCCTTTGTAATGTTTTATGTCAGGACACACCTGCCCATGGAGGGGTTGTCCCTCCTAATTCTACGGCTAGCTATACCCACACCTACCATAATGATCCACCTCTGAGTTGGCACTAACAGACACATGATGCGGACACACACACACACACACACACACACACACACACACACACACACACACACACACACACACACACACGGAGATACACACGGCACCCTCCACACACACACATACACAGACTACGGCACTCACAAACACAGTTGAACACAGTACCTATGTGGACTGCAACATCGGCAGCGGTAACTAAATGTCCCTTCATATCATCATACTATTACTCGCGGTTGTACTGTTCCGGTACTGTGCTCTTTCGGTCTTTCAGCCTTGTGGTTACGCATGTCGGTATGTTACACATTCCAGAGTTGGCGATATCCTATTTATTTGTACCTCCAAGGTGTTATGAATGTCGTTGACCTATCTATATATATTTGCAGATATCGCTGAATCCGTATATATCAACATATATCACTCTATCGCCCTTTCTATCTGTATCATATATATATGTATATATGTATACACACACATATGTGCTTTCACACTTTATACTATTGTGCTGTGAACACTGATGATATCATAGGGTGTGTATGTATGATCGTAGCTACAGGGTATCTTATGTGTTTTACTACCGGAACTACTATTGTGGTGCCTTTGGTGTTGAATTACATTTGGCTGCCGTGGATTACCTCTTGACCTTCCCTTTACATTTCTGCACGTTTCACCTACCATTTTCTGGCATGCATCCAGCAGCCTGCTTTCATTTGTACTTTCCTAGACATGGCATATCTTGCGTAATGTGTGCTATTGCCGGTCTACTGTCGGTTTGCTTTGCTCTGCTATGACAGATCTCCTATCTTTGCAATCCAATGCCTCCCCTCCTTTCTTTGCATTCCGATGCCTCCCCTATCCTGTTTTGCAGGTTTCTGGGAGCAGACTTGACAGCTGCCGTCGATTGGCCACCGTGAGTTGATTGGTGTTGATTGCTCATTAGTACGCCAATTACCCTACTTCGGCATTTCCTTCTTTTCTTCCCCTGACCTTCCTGTTTGTGCTATTGTTAGTGCTGTGTGCATCCGCTTACTGGGTTTTGGGCACATTTTCATCCCCGTACACATGCGCTTTTGGGCACCATGTGTGCTCTCAACTAAACAATTCTATACCTTCCTCCCCACCCCTGTCCTGCAGCTTTGCTTAGCAATGGCCAGGCCAGTTTGCATTGCTCCAATGTGCTTGCTGCTACGGTGGCACACCCCTCTGCTGATGTCATGTATCTCCTCTGAACCAATCCTCGGTATTATAGCACTGCACCATATGGTTCAACCTTCATCCGGTGGGACATTTGCAATTCAGTATTATCTGCCTCATTTGCATGGCATTGACTACTAATTCATAGTTACCACGCCGGACACTGTCGCAGGCCCTTAGCAACCCTTGCACCTTGGTTGTGGTGTTCCATGCCTAACATTGTGTATTATGGTGTAAACCTGCTTTGTATTACATTGCGATTTTATGACATTTTTATATATTTTCTTTATGTTCCAGTTTGCGCACACATGCCCTGCGGTTGTACTGTGCGTTACTGTGGACATGACATTAAATGTTGTTTTTTAGGTGTTGTGCATCTTTTCTTATGCCATTGGCTGTGTATTTAGCCATTGGCATATGTTAACTTTGTAATACATGAGTCTGGTCCGCTTCCATAGCTCCGATGTTCTGTTTGGGAAAATGTAAACTGTGTTTTTTGGTTTACATTTCCGTGGGCTTACACTACACCTGCACCACTTCGTGAATCACTATCTGCCTTCATTTGCATGGTGTGACACTGCGCATGGGGTGATTAGCATACCTATGCCGAGGGCTGCGCAGTTCTGGCGTACGCCGGTAGTGCACGTGGTATTGGATCGTACCTGTATCGCTCGACGGCCATATTTGGCATTATTCCACCTATGCTACGCCTGCGCCTGGTGCAAGCTTCATGAATCCCAGGGCCTGATTATTCTGGAGAAACATGAACTCATGTGGCAATTAAAGCTGAACTCTTTTAGGAAGCATGAACTAAACTACTACTGTTCAATTAAAAGTGTACTGGAACTTAAAAAATTGCCACATGGTTTGCATGACTAATTTTATTTTATTTTATTCTGCCAGTTGGTTTTAAATACCATATTAAATCAGTTTTAATTTAAGTGTATATTTTTTTTCCATCATCATACATTTTTCTTATTTTTTTTCTTTTTATTGTTCTCTTTTTTCCACTTTATTCAAAATGATGTGTAATAACAATACTAACTAATTATACTATAATATTTTATAGATATTTTTATAGATAGTTTTTAGGGTTCTTGTACACAGATCTGAAGAAGTCTAGAAGGATGAAAGCTATCTTTGTTAACAACAGGTTATGAAAATAGAATATGATTTTTACAATTGATTTTTACAAGCAAAGTGTATATGTATATATTTATATATTTTTTTGATTGCCAAATGGACTAAGGTTGATATATTTCCAACCATGTAGTATATTGTCTTGGATAAAATTCCAGACTTAATAATCTACTTAATAATCTGGTTAAATAAGAGGTACTACATCATTATAAATTGTATTTAGAGTACATAAGGGTTATGTTATTATGACAACTACTAAGTAGGGCAGGACCAGCTAAAATGTCACACTGATGGAGGAAGGGTGTGAATTTAACATGTGTACCAATAACACTTTGTTTTACAGCACAATAAACCACTCCCTTGCCTGATAAAAAGTATATATATATATATATATATATATATATATATATATATATATGTGTATATATATATATATATATATATATATATATATTTAGAAAGCTTGTGAGGAAACTATTACTCTGTTATTTTTGTTTTACTTGGATCACTTGTCTGTGTACTTAATAAAGGATTTTTGACTGTAAACAGACTGCCTGCCTTACTTGGATTACTTTCAAATACTTAGTAATTCTGTACAATATTTCAAATTATATTTTTTTTATTTTTTTTTTTACTTAAGACGAGTTTAAGTTTGCTACTTCTATTACTATTGTCTGATCTGATTAATATACAGTGATTAACTAGAGATATATGGACTGAAAATCTTCCACACAGAGAAGTTTCTTACACTATTTTATCCTGCAGACATCAGTACAATTCCATGGAATGCTAATGTTTTGACAGTTGTAATTGCCTACACATCCATTTCATTCAGGCCTCATAACATTTTCTCTCAAACATCTAATCCTGATGTCATCCACTATAAATTGTCCTCCAGCATTATAAAAATCAGACATGTGCTATGGTGCTGGTATTAAGTACCGAGTCCTCTAATTGGTGTACACAGGTAGGGGTTCTAGTCTCACTGCATTCAACTGGATTGTTTGTATCTTTGTCTAGTCAGAAGAGCATAACTGTGTATCTTTTGGTCATCAGTACAATCCCATGGAGTACTGATATTTTAAAGTTGCCTACACATCTATTTAATGCAGGCCTTGGAACATCAACTCTCAAAAAGCAATGGTGATGTCATCCACTATGAATTTTCCTACAACACTGTAAAAGTCAGACTTGTTCCACGGTGCTTCTGTTAAGTACTATGCTGTGTAAAAAGTTAGTTAAGGTTTTTTTTCTCACTGGGATCAATTGATATATATATGTGGGTACTCATTTGAATGACATTCAAGAGAGCATTTTACACCAGCATGTCAGAGAGTGCTATTACCATCTTCTCACCAGACACTGCTGATGTCATCAGCTACAAAGCGCTGTTGGACATTATAAAATCCAGAGTTGTGATGTGGTGCTTACAGTATTTATTGTGTTGCTTAAACAAGTGGTAAGGTTCTATACTCTCTACAGTCAAGTGTGTGTGTAGCCAACACTCATTATGGTGACAATTTTAGAATATGCTAGTCCACAGCTATGTCAAACCCTACTCCAAACATCACATTGTAGCATACAGTGATGATGTCATCCTGTATAACATGCACTCAGACAGTTTTCAAAACAAGCCTGTGCTGTGGCAGTAACATTAACTGCTGTGTTTGCAAATTAGTTTACCTACACTTGTAGAGGTTCTAATCTAACAGCAGATGACTTGCATGTCTGTACCTACACCTATCCTTTTGAGACAATTTTGCACAGGGATGTGACTCCACATTCATGTCCTACACTCATCCTATAATATTCTCCTCAGCATACAATGATGCTATCACACTCCACAAAGTGCAACATGGCAGTGTTACTGCCAGACATATGTGGTATTGCTACTGTGACATTCCATGGCATTCATATTATATACCTACAAAGGTGTGATGTTTAAATAAGACCCAGAGTGTGTGCATGTGTGTGTGTGTTTGTGTGTGTGTGTGTGTGTGTGTGTGTGTGTCTGTGTGTGTGTGTGTGTGTGTGTGTGTGTGTGTGTGTGTGTGTGTGTGTGTGTGTGTGTGTGTGTGTGTGTGTGTGAAAATGCCCCCAATGTAATACACTGGTGGCTAGAGGTAATTGAGCTCCAATCCTGTACCTTGGGTACAAGGTAAAAAGAGCCTAAAGTCCCTAGCCACTACCACTTGTGAATTTATGCCTCATATTTTGATCTGCTCCTCATAAAATCTGTGGTTTTCAGGCTTTTTGTGGCAAATCACTGAAGGACTGAATTAATTAAATAATGACAGGCATTGCAGACTTCATATTCTTCAGAATATAAATAGTAACACAAGACCTTTTACTCTAGCAATTTTCTAAGTTTATAAGATCAGTATTTGCATTTTGTCCCTATTTAGGGGCTGTATTCCTCCATTATTGGCTTTGTCCAGTTTTTTGTGCTAAGAGGTTGAGAGCTATGGTGAGAAGTGATAACTGAATTCACTAAATGATAGCCATTTAAGTTTCAGTCTTCCTATTTTTCCAGGAAACTGCTGATTTGGCATAATGGTATGTTACTTTGAATGTAGTGCACAGGGTCCTGGGTTCAAAAGTTGGCAGTGAAATGCATGGTGGTAACACAATATTTTATTCTAGCAACTTTCCAAAATTATGCAAGCAATGTTTAAAATGTGTCCCTAGTTTTCGGCCTTTTGCCCCCCCCCCAAAAAAAAAGAAACTGAAATTGAAAATAAGTGCGAGAATCTGTGCAAGATGCCTATGCCTTACACTGCTGTCATTCCATTTTGTCATTATTAGTTCATGCATTTTGTTTCATTGCCCACTGGAAAAATGTTCAAACAATACATTTAAAATGCTTTCTGTCTAATGTGTGTGCTGTATTATACATGGAATATAATTTAATAAAGTCAGGAAGGTGTATCAAAGAACACATCTGTTTCTTGTTTTGTGTGCAAGGGGCCAAATATTTGAAAACAGCCCAAAGGTAATCTTTATCCACCACTGGCCAGATGCATTTTCTTTGGATGTGGTGTAGGATTCAATGTTGTTTCAATGAATGTGAGTTTCAAGGGCAGTCTATTTTCATTGTGAGACAGTATTGCTTTGTTTAGCAGATGTATATCAGTGTTTGTACATTATGCTATAAAATGTAAAACTAAAATCCATATAATCACTGTAGAAGTAAAGCAGTGTTTATGGTAAATGGGGTGAAATATCCAGGTAATAGGACATTGGAATGGCTGCAGGGGGATTCTGGTGCCATATTATGGTTGTCTGTTCTTCAGTTTGCATTTGAAAGTTGGTATCCCACAATTCTAGTGGAGTGAGTGGGGTTACACAATTATGTATGCAAATTTTATGTTAATCAGGATACAGGTTTGTACCTATTTTTCATGGGCCTTGTACAGATTTTTGATGTTTCCAGGTTGAGAGGTATGCTGCCTACTGTTGTCCATGGGCCTGTTACTATATGTCCTGCTTGGTTGAGACCTATGCTGACAATATATTCATATTCCGGTAACTCATTTTGCACAGCTTCACAATATGCACATAATCCCTGTTGTATATACCTTCCCTTAAATATGTCTTGCCCATTGTTAATGTCAGGATGCTTATATCAAAAAGCATCTGCTCCATTGATATGTCACCTTGTGTGACAGTGACATGTTATGCGATAGCTGTGCAGTCATTAGTGTATCATGTTATGTGATTACTGTTCATGCGACAACTGTCTTCACTGACATGACCTCATATGTTGCACATTACAATGTTTCACTTGTCCTCTACCTCTCTGTTCATTAATACAATTCAGCAGTGTACTCTTTTCAATATACACACTTTCCCTGACTATTTGTAATGCAGTCTATATGCTCTTGCTGATCATTTACACAACTTTTATTCAGTAAACCTGACACATGTTTCTACAATACTCTGCACTGTATACACTTTCATGCAATGTGTTATATATACATTGCTTTATAAATAACTTTGGTAATCATTGTGGCATTTTGCATAATTCCACAGACATAGTTTGCCCATAGGTAAACAAGTGTACATGTCTGCAAGTCTCCGTGTTGCTTTACCTGGATTCCTGACCTGCAACACTGTTGCTGGCTGTGAAACTGCACTTGTTTACTTTTAAACATGGTGATTGGCATACATATGTAATTAGACCTGCTGCTGCTCACCAAGAAAACAAGTAAACTCCATGTAGGCTTCATGCTAAGCCTACATGGGGTTTATTGAATCCCCAGGTACATTTATGGCTTAGACCAGTTCGCCAAAGACAACTTAGGATAAATATTACTTGAGACAAAAAATGTCAAGAGAAAAAATAATACATGATTAATGACAGATAAAATAGAAAGAATGATGCAAGAAAGACATGAAAATAGTGAAATAATGTGCAGTGATAAGACTGATATAGATGTGATAAATAATATACACTAACACAGCAAAAACATTAAGTAACATATAGCTATAACAAGAATAAATTAATAGGTAATACAGACATTGACAATGATATAAAACAAATATAAGTAATACTGAACTATATTCAGCATAAAGAAAGATTGTCTCTAATAGAGAATATGATGACGATGCTGTGACATAAATAAGAATAGAATAAGACAGGTAAACTTGGTAGTATGCTGCAGACGGGAAGGACTAGATCATATTTGTAGTTGTAGAATTCTTCTTAGACAAATGTGCCTATATTTTGTGTGTGTGTGTGTCTTTCTGTCCATCTCTATCTCTCTCTCTCTCTCTCTCTCTCTCTGTCTGTGGAAGACGTCAGCCTGATACACACAATAAAATAGTTATCCAGTATAAGCTTGTCCCCAAGGAGACTAGAGCATCTCCATTCACACTCCAAGCTTTAACTACCAGACTGAAGATCATCAAACACATGATCATAACATGGTTCTCAAGGAACCAGATAAACCAACAGTATACAGTACAATTTGAGGCTTTGATGACAAATAAGACAAGCAAGACTGGTTATACATGCTGCCTCACTCTTCTGATCTATCTCCAAAACAACTTTGAATTAGGCCATGTGAAGCTGGCCTCAAAGTGTCCAAATTGATTGAACTAAACCTTCTGCACTGCACATAGTCTAAGGCTGGGGATAACACCTGTGTGTGGTCTATGAACAATTATGTGATCTTATGGGATTAGGAGACACAATCTACATCCATGACCTAGTAGAGGCCAAAATTTGGAAGATCAGGTCCACTGTATGCTCAAAAGTATGGGATGTGGAGTTAATTACCTAGGAAAATATTGATTCCTTTATAATACAAACCATTCCTTTGCATAAACTATTAGCTTGCATCGATTAAATGTTGAAGTCCTCCAGAATACTCAAATTGGGGAACATGAGCAGTGAGACAATGAGGAAATTAGTAATATTTAGTAGAATTGTCTTCACTGGACTGGTTGGATAATATATGAGAAGTTACCCATGGCGTACTCTTACACCCAAGGTATACTCAGAGGAGCCAGTCTGACCAACCTTAACTTTATTAAAGTCAATGGTTAAATGGGGGATAACTGCAACCCCACCTACATACTGATTAAGATGAAGGTGTTGTATGGCAGAGAAGCCCTGGGAGTGGGGAGCAAGGACATCATCTCAAGATCAAAGTGGTCATCAAGCCAGGACTCTGGTTTTAACTATATCAACTAAAAGTTTATATTAATGATTCCACAAAAGGAAATCTAAAACTATTTGCAAGGCAAATAAAATGCTACCAAACTATAGGTTAGAAATATGGAGGAAAGCAATGTTAAAACAAATCAGGATATTGCAGACTGCTCAGAGGTAAAGGTCTCCTCTGTGTTTTCTCATCATTTCAGACAGTCAACTTTTTTTTCTTTCTGTCCACTGATACTTACTCAGTGGTACTTCGTTCTTCACCTTTTATGACCATTTGTTCCTACCTTAAGGACAAGAGCAAGGCATCTCCAGTCCTTGTGGGAGCCCTATAGCCTATTTTTTCTCTGTATATAGATCTTATTTAGCCCACTTCCTCCAAGATAGGAGAAAGATGGGTAGTAAGAATTGTGTCACTCTGCCATACATAATGAGATACCCACTCATCCTCCTCGGACTCCTACTCCCTTCAGTAGTCCTCAAGGTCAAAGTTAAGGCATCTTCCCTCTGTGCTAGCACACAGGACAGCCACTCAAGCTTGATAGTTTTCAAATAGACATAAACTTTACACAACAAGATATAAATGACCGTGGTTCTAAAACTAAGGCAACTAAAAAAAAAAACAAAAAAAAACAAAACTTTAATGCAGCACCTATTTGCCCTTTTCCCCATTATAGTGCAATCCCTGAATTGGTACAGTTAGCTGGGGGTGTGGGGGGTTTGACATGCTTCAATGTGTTTTTTTTTTTATTATTATTGTTGGCCAACTGCCTCTTTTCCTCGATTAAAATTCCGGTGATTTGAAAGTGCATTAAAGTCACGTTTCGGTGTTGTCATCTCAATCACTTAAGATTCAGTTTAATGGATTTTCAGTCTACTCAAGTAGACCTATATATATGTGTGTGTGTGTGTGTGTGTGTGTGTGTGTGTGTGTGTGTGTGTGTGTGTGTATATGTATGTAGATAGATATATAGAAACATACAAATCTATATATAACTAAAGTTACACACACACACACACACACACACACACATATATATATATATATATATATATATATATATATATATATATATACACACACACTCACACACACACACACACACACATATATATATATATATATATATATATATATATATATATATATATATATATATATATATGTATATATAAATATTACATTTACCTTTGCTCTTCCAGGCCAGGCCATGGGTGAAAATCATCATTATCAGGTTAGATAACACATTTGAATCTATTCTCCTGAATTGTAAATTAAATTATACCAACAAAACACAGCATAGCTAAGACTAGATGTCAGATTACAACAATTACAATTTTGACAACACAGGTAAAAAAACAAGGTGTCCATTTCTAAATATGCATTAGCAAGAGTAATCATATAACTGATTTTTAGTTAATGCCACCCTGAGAAGCATTCACCAGCCATGCTATCAACTGAATCAATATATAGTTATGTTCCATCAGAAAACTGATTATGTGTGCAGGTCCTCTGTAAAGACATTTCATCATGGAAGAACTGGAATTCTCCACTGCATAATAATACTCTGGAAAGATTAAAGACACAACCTCCTGTGCACACAATCAAAGTAAAAACCATTGAGCTTGCTACCATTCTGGAGATTTTACTGTTTTGTTGTTACAAACATGACAGAAGGATTGGGCTATATACTTAATATGATCAAGATTTAAATGAAAGTAAAAAAGTCCTCAGTGTTAGATGAGAAAGGCACTTGTTTTTATAATATGGTGATTTTCTTTTTCAGTGAACATTTTCTGTATTGAATAATTTTTATCATAACATTAGTGGTTCATAGCTGTTGAAAAAGTACTGCAATATACAAGAGCTATAATTTTATTAAAAACCTTTGCATGTTGTAGAAGTGTTAACTACATCACTGGTTCAATATACCTGTTAACAATAACAGAGCCTTTGCAATATATGAGACAATATATTCCAAACATAATAACTATGTAATATGATAAAAGGTAAAATATACAGTATTAGAGGTGGCTGTTAAGAAAAAAAATGACAGCTTATCATTTTTTCTAAGCATAATAATCCCACTAGGATAGACTACACTGAGCACTATCAGAAATTTCAGATACTATTAGTGTATTCAGCTGCCTTTAAAATATACTTGCAGGTTGTCGCAAAGGTTTTCAGGTTTTCAGATGTAATGAACTACTGCTATCAAGGGATACATATTTTTTGCAATGGTATGTTTTTCCACAGATCGAGAGGATGTGAAAGTGTGAAGAATGGGGTAGTGTATTAATTCATACTTTGGTAGATAACTTATTTTGTTTTTTGTTTTTATTTAATGCATTTGTTTTTAGAAAATCCCATCATGTCAAAACTCTGAAAGCTTTCTGTAACTAATTGTGCTGTTACAATGATATTTCTGAAGCTGTATGAGCAATAGTATACTCTAAGAGTGGGTTTCCAAAGCATTTTATGCTGAGTGTTCAGTATAATTAAAGGAGAATTGTGATGTTCCTGGAATATTTAAATGGACAATTTGACAAATAGGGTTAATGTGTAATATCCAAGTGAACTGTAACATTGACTATACAGATGCATGGATAATACATTAATGCAGTGTATGCTGGTTTTGCTTACATTAAGGTTACATAAAGAAAACAAAGACACACTTCTATCTATCTATATATGGTTCCATATCTTCCCATCAAACTGGCACAATGAAAATGCTCACAATCTTCACGCACTAACTTTGAAACAAGGAAGGTCGACACAATGTGCATATGCTCTGAGGAGCACCCTAAACCAACAGCAATTTGTTTTACAGAAAGCAAGCCTCCCTGCATCCTCATGTGGAGGACTGCTTCCCATACCCTTCCCCTGCTAATTATATATACTATCTCCAAAATTGCACAATCACCAGGAAAAGTGAATGTTCCCTTATACAGGACTTGTCAATCTCTTGAACATGTCAACCATTTGTTTTTGTAGACTAAATGCTGTTGACCAAATAGATGTTGATGTTTTGCCCATTCAGTGAGAAATTATACAGAGAGAGAGAGAGAGAGAGAGAGAGAGGGAGGGAGGGAGACAGGATTATAACATCTACATACACAGAAATAAAATTATTCTAAATGAACATATAGTAATTCATTTTCTATCTAGACAATGATATATGCAATTACTTGTCTGTAGGCATGCAGGATACTTTTGCAGGTAGTTGTGGACAGCAAGCAGTTTTTAATGCTAAGGGCACTGTATACTTATAGACAATACCCATATGTCGTAAAATCTGTGTCAGTCTCCACAAAAGACCACAACAAGCTTTACACTGGAAGTACTGGCATCAGCTTAGACTATTTTTCAAAGGAAGCCTCACAAATGTAAGCAATATCATAAGATACAGGTATTATCTTCATTGCAAATCTTCAGCTTCAACAAATGTATGGCTGGAACACTATAGTCATAAATGTACTGAAGACAGACCTAAACGTGATATAGTGCAACTGACATAATATAAAATAATTAGACATACTAGCATGTGATGTTTTTTTAAATTCTGGGGACTGACACCATACAGTGCTAATGCTGCCACCTCTTTGTTGAGTCCAATACTATGTGCCAATATCTAAAAGATTTGTAGAGGAAGCCAGTTCTGTTTCTGTAAAGGGATACCATCTTTAATATGATCTAGTCAGGCTAATTAAATCTTAGCATCTAAAGCACCTGCAAGAGCTGATGGGGAAGGGAGGAATGATGAGGCTGTGCCTGCTTGTCTTTCTACAGAAGAGACATGTGGATAGCATACTGGTGTGATGCAAGATATTCCTGAAACCTCAGTGCAGCTCACAGCCTTAAACAGTGGCCAGAGTAGGTGAATGCGTGATTACAGCTTTAGGAAGGGCATGGACACACCTGAAGAGATGTTCACGCCTAGCAGGACAGAAGGCTCCTCTGAATGATGTTGGCAAAGAGTGGGTTGGGTCTCCCATATCTTTATCAAGCCATCCTCAGTGAGCAGCAAGAATGGCTCCTCTTCTCTCTTTCCTCCTGCACCCTGCTTCACCAGTCCATACCAAATGTTGAACTTGGTCTGTGGGAGTTCTAAATAATTGGATAATGCTGTGGTATCATGGTGACAAGGGGTCATAATATAATTGCATCTCTCACAAATTGTGTTTCTAGGTGGTAGTAGTTGAGGGCTGTTTGTGTACATAAGGCAGTTGCTACACTGTCTCAGGATGCCCATATCAACCAGACTAGTAGGGTAAAATGTAGAAAATTATCCATCCATATTTGTCAGAATCTGAGGGAGAGATGCCAGAAAGATCTAAGAGGGTAAAGGGTGGAAGATGGCCTCATGAAAGCCACATATCCTTAGAAGTGATCACATTCTGCAGGACTACCACCACAGATTGACAAGGAAAAGCATTCTGCAAATACATGTGAATTATGCAAGGGATATGATCATAGTGAGATGAGCAAAGTTACAGAAATGCCTCAGATTTCCAAGTGTGTCTTAAATATTGCACAGTGCAAGGTGCAATATGATCATACCAGACTACATCTACAGCTGATATCTGCCAATATGTCATAGTCTGAGCAATAAGTCTATATGTGTGAACAATACTGAAGAGTGTAATGCAGTGTGTAACATAGTAGATATTAGTTCACACATATTGGTAATGCATTTACTGTGCACACAGGTTAGTTGTAACAATATAGCTGCATACTACTTCTAAGCAGCACTAGTAGCTGTGCTAACTATTATCTCATAAAAGGATATGTCATGCTAGTAAACATGTAAGTGACTGAATGTTATGATTAGCATATTACCTAACCACCCATGAGTACCTGTTGCATAGTTATAGAAAGGTTATATGATTACAAAACAGGAAGGATGTGATACTGTCTATATTCCCATTAGTGGCATGCATAGGTACTACTATTTTTATTCAATATGCATTATGCTTTAAAAATAGTGCAGCAACCACACATGTGGTGAATACTATGGATATATTTAAACATTTTTGTCCAGTGCGATTGCTTGTTTGTATATGTCTACATTTGATTAAAATATGTACTATTGGATTAATGTTTTCTTTTTTTTTCAAAACAATTTTATTGATTTTGATTGTAACAAATTATAATCAATCACATAATATCATGAAAGATAAAGAAAAAGTGTATCTAAGAGTTTATAACACACACACACATATATATATATTTATATATATATATATATACATATATACAAAAATTAGCAAAATTATAAAAACTGAAGTATATACATAGACATCCAATGAATTTATTTGAAATATACTATCTTCTGTTTATATCATGCATCACAGATAACAGAGGGATAAATTAAATGCACTCATTATAAAAGTTAATACTTCTTCAACAAGTTTTGCAGATTAACCCACAGATGATGATCATATGTCTTTCTAGTTGTTCTAGAAATTATGTTTTTTATTTGTAAATTACATACATCATTGATTAGATTTTTGAACCAAAAAATGGAGGAGGAGATCCAGATATCCAGCTATTTGTTATGTTGTTTCTAGCCACCGCTAGTATTGCCCAAAGTAAGGAATACTTTATTTTTCTAACACTTTGTAGAACAGGTATTAAATATGACCAAGGACCTGCTTAATATAAAGTTGTCTGTGAAAAGTGCCTGCAGTAAATAATTTATATTTCCCCAAAAGATGTTTAAAGTAGGACAGTCATAGAACATATGAGCCCAGTTTATGTTTACATTTGATTTACATTTATTACATATATTTTATTTTTCAATGTTGTCCACTAATTGAGGAGTATAAAATGATCTGTTCATGAATCTCAAGGTGTATAATTTCTATCTCAAATAAAAGGTTGTTTTTTTCTGCTGATTTTAGCATATTTGCTTTGTCTTGATCAGTCGGAGAAATATTATTAATTGAATTATAATAGTTCCAGTAGTTTTGTGGGCAACTAAATGTTTCATCTCTTAAGATTCTATAAATGAAAGAAAGTTTGCCTGAGTAAGTATGGTTTTGTAATAGGGTTGATTGAAGAAAATGTAATAAAATCCTGGAATTATGTTTAGTGGATGATGAGATCAGTTGTAATTTATTACCTGGAGATAATATGAGTGTTTGTATGTCTAACCACATGGATATATCCAGTTTATATTCCTACATTATGTGATCAACAGATTTAGCCTTATGTTCAGAAGTCAATTGGAACCAGAACTTAAGCTCATTATGTTTAAATATGGTGATTTTGTTTGAATCTGAGTTTAAAAAAATTTCTTGTGTGAATGCTATGGGGAATAATAAAAAATATATATTTGTATTTAAGATGTTTATATATAAAATTCCTAAAGTTAGTTATAATATAATGAATGTAGCTGGCAGTATGACTGGGAGTTATATAAGTGGCAAAACAGTCTTTTAAAATCCATAATGTAGGATTGCTTATTATTTCTAACTTGTTTGTTGAGGGCCTTGTTATTAACTGCATAGCTGATAATTCCCAAAATATCTTCCTTTTGGCTGAATATGAAGTGTCTAAAAGTTGTGTAATTGCTCTGATTATGGAGGAAATCAAGTAAAGATTTAACTCTGGGAATGCTATCCCACCATTATTCCAGCTATTAAGATGTTGATTAAACGCAATTTTTGTTTTTTTTTTTACCAAAAAAAAATTAATATTAGAGTATTTAACTTATTAATAAACTTTTTTGAAGGAAGAAGTTGAATAGATTGTATAATGTATAACATTTTAGTAGAATTATCATTTTTATAAGGGTTGATCTTTCCTCTGTAGTGAACAATATATTCCATTTAGAAAATAAATTTTGGATATTTTCAAAACACTCGTTATAGTTTAGTTGTATTATTGATTTTATATCTTTAGCAATAATAATTCCAAGATATGTAATTTCGTCGATATTTGGAGTTTGTTAAACATAGTATTTAGATTTGTTGCTTCTACTTGAGTATATGGGTAAAATTTTGGTTTTATTATCATTGAAAGCGCAGAAATCTTTTGAAAAGTTTTGATTGAATCAAACAGAGATACTATAAAAGAGTAAGTTCCTTTTGTGGTGATACTTACATCATCAGCAAATAATTGGATTTTAGCTGTCATATCTTTATCTATTTCCAAACCTTCTATATTGCTTTTATTTCTTATATCATTTGCCCATGGTTCCATTATCAATGTGAACAATAATAGGGAAAGGGGGCAACCTTGTCTGGTACCTTTTATGATAGGAATTTTATTGGAGATGTATGAGCCAATTTTAAAATATGCAAAAGTTTCTTCATATAGGTGCTTTAGGAGATTAATAAAGTTGTATGAGAAGTTTAAACCCTCCAGAAGTATGAACAGGTAATCCCAGTTAATTTTATCAAAAGCTGCATTTATCTCAAGACTAATTAATGTTAAGTTCCTTTTTTCTTTTGAGAGAAATCAATAAGTGCTAGTGTTTGCTTTATATTATCAAAGGTGCTTCTATTAGTCTCAAAGCCTGTTTGATCATCATCTATTAACTGAGGTAGGAACATCTTTAGTCTTTCAGTGAATATATGCATAAACATCTTATAGTCGACATTCAATAGGGATATGGGTCTCTATGAGGTACAATATTTAGGGTTTTTGTTCGATTTTAGAATAGGTGATATGAAGGTATATTTCCATGAAGGAGGTAGTATGGTGTTGTTTTAGGCTGCATTATATACATTATGTAGAACGGAGATAGCTGTTTTGGGCATAATCTTATATATTTCGGAAATAATGCTATTATTTCCTGGTGCTTTGTTATGTTTAACCTTGTTAATTTGATTTTGTACCTCTGTTAAAGTGATCTGTTTATCAGTAATGTATATTTGTTGTTTAAGTTTATTATATAGGTTTTTATTAAAAAATCCTTTATTTTATCCTTTGATTCTATCTGTTGTATGGTTTGATTGATTTCATGAAAATGAATTCTGAATTCTTCTGTTATATCTTGTATACTATGTACTTCCTTTTTTCTTCCTCTTAGAGTATATATCTGTGATGTAATTATGTTTATTTAGTCTTTTGATTTTATTTTTGAGGTTAGTTAAGTGTTTAGAATTTAAGGAGTAGGGGAGAAATTTATATTTTTCAAGAGTAATCATCATTTTATGATGAAGAATAGTCCTATATTCTTTGTTTAGTTTGTTTATCTCATCGCTGATATTTTTAGAAGAAAGATAATCTTTATTTTTTAGATGCAATGTATCTAGTTTGTCCTGTATTGTTCTGATATCTTTTTTCCAAAACTTTCTTTTTATTGTAATACCATTTGTTAATTTGCCCATATAAGTAAACTTTAAGCGCATCCCAGACATATATGTCATGTGTATTAAGTGTTGAATTTACAGTTATAATGTTTAGTATTTCTTTTTTTAAGAATTATTGAAATTCTTTAAGTTGTGTAAGTTATGCCGGAATTTTTTTATTTGAACATTGGGAATATTATTAATATTGAGCTCGAATATACTAGAATTATTATCTGAAATTGGGCAGGATATAATTGTGTTATTAGTTAAATCATTTATTATCTGTATAGAGAATAATATTCTATTCTGGAGAATGTTTTGTGTCTGCTAGAATAAAATGTATATTGTAATCAGTTATGATCTACAAAATCATATATGTCTTTGGGCCGATAGGTATTCATGAATGTTATTAATTGCTTGGCTTGTGGTGTAATTTTTCTTTTCCCTAGAGTAGTTGTATCTTTTAAGTCTAAAATGCAATTGAAATCCCCTGCCATTATAATGTTTCCTTCAGAATGAGATATTATTTGGTTTAAAAGTTGTCTGATATTGTTGGTACCAATGCATGGGAGCCAATACTTGTTTATTAGAGTATATATTTTTTTGTTTATTTCAACTATGGCCAAGCATAACAGTCCTCTGTTGTCTTGATATGTTTTAATTATTTTAGGTATAGGCGATGATTTATTCCATAAGATGGCTACACCTCTTTTCTTTTTTATATGTTCTGAGCTTGTAATATTTATGTATTTGTTTGTATTTAGAAACTTAATATTGTCTTTCATTAAGTGAGTTTCTTTTGTAAGAAGATTATGTTTGGTTTGTGTAATGCTAGATATTTGAACATACTACTTCTTTTATAGGGGTTATTCAAAGCATTTATGTTAATTGATAAGCCTCTTAACGTAGTCATATTATATAATAATGTGTATAGGGTTCATTGGTAGCATATCAGTATCATGTATGTAGTTAGTGGAGCTCATTATAAAAAAAAGATTTGTTCAACCTGTGAATAATAAACCTTAAATCATTGTGGGAAATATGTATTCAATAAACTTTATATCTAATATTTCCCTGTAAATAAGCTACACTGGATGTCAAAAAGAACTTTTTTTTGTAGAAATGGTGACATGCTTCATATTAAAAAACACAGTACAGCTCCCCGCCTGGAGTTATAAACTCCTTGTCTCAATGACATTAGCCACTGAGAACAAATCCTTAAGCAGTAGCAACAAAACACAGCCTCCACTAATAGTATATATTATGTAATTAAAATGTGAAATAGAGCTAGAAAGTATTACTAATTAAACATATAAGTTTATATTTAGAGTAACTCATCAGGTACAAAAAGATTTCCAAGAAGAAATAACATATTATATGTAGCTTGTATATGTCTAAAGATAGAGTAAACTATTAGAACTGCCTTAATTAACTTATAACATCTAAGGTAATAAGTAAGACTGACTAAATAGATCTATAACCTTATAACTGTGTTAATTATAGCTGTTATTTATCTATATAGCAATTTATGTTAGTTGCTGTACATTAGACAAGGTTATATATGATCAAGATGATATTATCTCAAAAACTATCATATTCATATAAATAATGTAATCAGCCATTGTGTATTCATATATTACAATACAATCCTTCCCTTAGAAGTATAAGTGTAAATGTGAGCGAGAAAAAGAAGAGAAAAAAAATATATTATAGGTATTGATGAATGAGCGTATTTATAAAATCGCAATTAATAATCTTTGCAATAAATGGCTTGCCTGAAAAAAATGTCAGTGGGAGTTGTTCATGGTTCTAAGTTAACGAAGTTTAAGATCTTAATGAAACCAATTGATATTAACTCTGTATTTACAGTTCACTATCCGCTCATGAATAAGCTTGATGGTGGGTTTATGTTAAGCCCTTACAACACAAGATAATTTTATTTTTGCATTTTTTACTCAATAAAATACAACAACTTTACTATACTAAGCAGAAATTATTCCTCCAATATAGATCTATAAATCTGGTGTGCAAAGACAGATGCTCAAAGCTGCTATTCAACAAATCAATAGATGACTAGAATGTTTTACCACACTTCTAGATGTGCTGATTATAGAGCTTAAAATTGGCAAAGTTTAGCTTATAACATTAAAACATGAAATGACAGTGGTAACATAAATAATATAAGTAAAGTTACATTGCTGAGAGTGCTGTTGATGAGTATAAACGGACTTAAAGTTATATCTTCTCCTTTTGTTTTTTTCTTTTTTTATAAGCTTTTCTTGCCTCAGGAGATCGCAATTTGTATTTTCTATGATTAAATCTTTAGAAATCTTTCATGGAACCTCTAAACCATGCTTAAAATAGAAGTAGTTTTCCATATGACATTAATTTAAACTGTTAAAGCTGTTTCTTGGCCACTACCAATCTCCATACTTCCTGGAGATGCATGTCTCTTAGTGCTGACGTCATCAATCAGCTTCGCATTGTCGAAAATACGAAGTGAAGATATTAAGAGTGTTCCCAGGCTGAATATATGATTTAGAAGCAGTGGAAGCTCGCAGATAGCCTGCACAAGGTGAGTAATAAGCAAAAAGTGTCTTGATGTTAAATCCATGGGAAATCCATGGAGATAAAAGCAAACAGTTATTTTTAAACATAGAAAGCAGAATTCGCTGTTAACTAAGCTTCAAAGGCCTTATTTCATCAGTTACAGCAAAGAAGTGTTGTGTCTTTTCTAGTCCAGTAAACATAACTTACAAATGAACCAGTGAATCAAAGCACCACAACATGTTAAAAACACTACAGCTATAATGTTATATATTTTACCAAGTAAAAATCCAATATTTTGTGCCCTTTTTATCAAAAAAAAAAAAAAATCTTGACAGGTTGTCATCTCTGTAAATAACAGTGTGACTATATAGATTAAAATAGATATGATATCAATAGATACATTATAAAAGACACTGCAGCATAAGAGATTGATTGACATAGACAACAAAGTTAGCTCTGCACGTTTTACTGTCATGTAAGAAGATGTGTAAGGAATGATATATTAATTTAATAAGCATGTATGTTTACTATCTTTTGAATAAAGCATGAAGCCTAAAGGAAACATGTGGTGTATAGTGACTATATATTTAATAGAAGGGTAAATAGTATTAGTATTATAACAAGTTTTACTTAAGGTATGTATATAACTTGTGTGAATAAGCATTATAAATGGTGAAGAGAAGATCTTACCTTGAAAGCATATTACAACAAAAGGGATTGGTTAATAACATAAAGTCCATATGACTAGCGAAATGTATGTTCATAGGCTCATAGGTACGTACTAGGCTATTGGCCCAACGGCCTACGTAAGCTTAGCCAACAAGATTCCCTAGCTTATGCCACCCAAAAAAGTTATTTTCCTGTACCACTGTTGAGCAGAGACACAGAAGTGATCCCCAGGGTGTATTTCCTATTTCCCATCCACTCATCAAGATTTTTCTTGAAGAGTACTAATGAAGAACTTTGCTTGACATAGATGGGTAGCCTGTTCCAGAGTATAGGAAGTCTCTGGGACAGGAATCTATCTCTCCAGCATGTCCTGTTTATTGTGGTGAAAAAGTTTAGGTCCCTAGAGCATGTAGCTTGGAGGGATTGGGATTTTTTAGGTGTAGCATGTCCAACAGCTCTGAGTTTGACATAGCTTTATATGTTAGGCAGAGATCACTTCGGAGTAGGCGATATGCTACAGAGTAAAGCTGGATTTTTTTGAGACGGTCATTGTAGGGCATTTGTTTGAGGCCAGTAATCCACTTTGTGAGGTACTTCTGTGGTCTTTCCAGCTGGTGCAGATTTCTTGTGAGGTACATTTCAAAATGAGTGTTGTACTCTATAATGGGTCTAATGAGTGTTGAGTAGAGGGGAACAATGACCTCTTTTTTCCTGATGAGAACCCTTTTATGATGAGGTGTGCCACGTAGAAGGACTTCCTGACTACTGTGGTGATGTGACTTTCAAAGGAGAGACTACCGTCCACCTGGGTCCCAAGGTCTGTTATCACACATTCTGTGTTAAGTAGATTGCTGCCTATGTGGTAGTTCATGGGTACAGAGTTTTTACCAAAGGGGGTGACACTGCACTTTTTGGCAGTGAGCTTGAGGCCATGGCTCTGACACCAGGCATCTGTCTCAGCGAGGCCCTTCTGTAGGATAACCACATCATTTGGGGACTTGACTATGGCTCCAAATTTGCAGTCATCTGCAAACTTCATTAGCCAGAGGCCTTCTGTGTTAGCCTGTACTTCAGAGAAGTAGATACCAAACAGGAGGGGTCCCAGGACAGAACCCTACCGTACTCCACTTGTCACTAGTTTGAGGTCAGATTTGGAGTCTCCAACTTTTACAGTGTGGGTTCTGCCAGTGAGCCAGTTGGCAACCCATCTTGTGATGTAGGGATTTATACCTAGTTTAGTGAGTTTAGCTATAATTCCAGAATGGGGGATGGTGTCAAAAGCCTTGGAGAGGTCAAGATAGGCTGTGTGAACCACCTTACCCTCATCAATGTGTATATTATAAATTTGGTTCATTTGTTTTTTTATTTCTTTGGTTTCGCAAAAGTTTTCCAAGTGGAATTAGAAGCCATTCCTTTAAGAGAGGGGCTTGCCCACTCCATTTCTTCTATTTTCTCCAGTAATTTATGGTTTTTAACAAATGCCAGTGCAGAATCCAAGTCTTCAAATAGTTTTGGTCCCTCAGGAAGGAAAATCTTCAATCTTGCAGGAAACAAAAGGTGTCTTAATCTGTATTTTCTTCAATTCTTTGACTAAAGGTAAAAATGTTTTTTCTCTTGGTAATTACCATTGTTGACTAGTCATTGTCAAAATGAATTATAGTGTCACTGCATTTCAGAGGAGACTTATAACAGGCAGTCTTTAAAACGAATTCTTTATCAGACAAAGAGAGAAACTTTACTATAACAGATCTTGGTTGTTTTCTATTAATGTTGTTCATAGCTGCTAATGACCATTGAGCTCTTTTTATTCCGAAAGGCATAGCCTCTGAAAGATGAAGTGTTTTAGGTAACTAGGAGTTGAGAAAGTTTGTCATATTATTTCCTTCTATATTTTCAGGGAGACCACAAATCCTCATATTATTACAATGGGATCTGTTTTCAGGATCATCCAACTTGTTTTGTAGCATAGTGTTTTGTTTGAGTAAAATTTCTGTTATTTTCATTCTCCATTAATCTGCCGTCCATGTAATTTAGTGATTCTTCAGTACTGGTTATTTGAATTTTTTGTTGATTCAAATCTTCATGTAGCAGATCCGTTTAGTGTTTTTTTTTCTTAATGTTGTCTATTTTAGAATCAATTTTATCAATCTTTGTATTTAGATCTTGGATGTTAGATATTAGAGTTTGTAGTCCTCTTTTGAGGCTGGAGTATTGACTGCCTGTTTTAGTGAAACTCATGCTGGAATTCTTTTCAGATGAGAAGAAAATTTCCTGATAGATTTTTGACTGGAAAATATGTCCACTTTTAGTTTTTTTGTAGATATTCTTGTAGAAGAGGTTGAATATTAACAAGACATGTAGGAAAATATCAAAGTTTTCTTGTTAGGAGACAAAATTCCAGTATAAATAAGTTTTCTTTAGTGGAGCTGGTGAATTCTGCTGCTACTCTGTGCCCAGGCTGGCCACGCCCCCTCTGGATTAATGTTTTCTGATGTAGTATGTTACTGATGCATATGCGTATGCATAGATGTAGTATGTTACTGATGCAATCTTGCAGGGTGTTGCTATTGAATATGTGCAGTTTTTATTTTTTTGAATGCATAACTTCTGGAGGTATGTAAAGCAGTTATGATCCTGTTACATTGCTGGAATTTATGGTTTGGTTTGGAAAGTAATTTTGTAATACAATGAGGTAATGACATCTGGTGAGAAATTTAGTAATTACATAGAGGATACAACATAGCAGTGAGACTCTGAGGTAATAATCAGCTGTCTATTGGTACAGCTCTTAAGGTTGCCACCCATGCTAATTTGCATTAAGTAAACAGTCTGTATCCCCAGTTTAGGCATACATGTTGGGAGGATGGCCTAATGGTTAAGGTGTTTGCCTTACAAACCCAAGGTGCAGGGTTTGAGTCTCACAAGGGATAATTGGCAAGGCTTAAAAAATGGCTTGCAAGGGCAGTTGGCCTTGTACTAACCTATGAACACATAGGTTGGGAGGATGGCAGAATGGTTAAGGTCTTTACCTTGCAGACACAAGGCTAGGCTTAAAATAGCCTGTAAGGGCAATTAGCCTAGTACTAATCTATGAACATAGCTCTAAGTATAGTATACTTACCACATATAATACAATTATATTGCGCAGTCACTACATGTATAATGCACACTAATATACCTATATTATTATTGTGGAAGGAAAACTGGGGATTGGTTTTTAGATGCTTAAGGTGGTTTTAATTAGGTCAGGATATTAGATTGCACATTTTTGTTATCTGTTTAGTGCTATTTGTTTGGATACTGTACAGCAATGATGTTTAACTTCATGTAAAATATGTGACTGCTGGAATCTTCACATACCAAACAGCATACATGAAAACCATTAAACTACTAATCAAAGACATGACTTTTTTAGTTTTTAGTTGACAGAATAGTCATATTTGATTATATGCTTTATTCATTTCGGTTGACTTGTCATTGCAAGTTTTTATAGTGTAAACCTAATACACTATACTCCAATACAATGGCATCAAAGTACACTCTGAGTACATGTTAGCATATAATTATGTTAACAGATAAAATACAATGCTTGTATCTGACACAGACTCATAGATAATCAGCTACACATCTGTATCATACTTCTGTATCCAGGTATAGGAAGTCCAAATGGATATATGAATTGCACCATCTTTTCTTTGAAATGCCTGCCAAAGCTCCTTAAGAAAAAAGACAGCAAAGTACCCAAATAATTTGGCTAATGAGGACTCCAATGTTTCCATAGTAATTAGTACACGAGAAATACTAAAGTAACACAATAGCACAAAGTCCCTTTAACACAAAACTCTAACCAATACACACTTCCATTATCTATACAAATATCTTGTCCATAATCAACAGAAGAAAACAGCTTCTCATTGCAGAGAATATATTATAATGCCATAGTATCCATTGAGCATGTGGCTGGAACTCTCGTAAACACAATGCATGCTGAACATATTTTATATTACCTGTGTATGCCATTGCTTTTGATACACTTTGTATCACATGCCTACTGTTATGGAAGTACATAAACTTTTTTGCAAGTATGCAACAAGTACTCCTGCAGAATTTTGTACATTAACCACAACTATGAATGCTATATTCCAAGTTTCATACTGATATAACTACATTTTTAACAGCATTAAAAACCATATCATAATAGTACACAATAAGAGGTAAATTAGCTTCTGATACTATTCAGGAGTTGTGTGCAAGTGCATAGTGGCAGTTTCACAATCCACCACAGTGCCAGGATGAACAAACACTGTTGACTTGTTGTCACACATTGTTTTACACAATATGCTGTTCAATACTGTACATGTATTTCCTCATACTGTTCAGACTTTGACATGCTTATAGACAGCATCTTATATTATATTCAGGCATGATCATACTACAAGGTGCACTATCTGTGATATTCTAGACATACCCGCAATATCCAAGTTTCTGCAACTACACTCATTCTGTTATTAAGTTCTGTTCCATATGCATATTCCTCTGCTAAGCCTGTTTGTTATTCTTGTTGTTGTTGCAAATCTGTGGAGTTATGTTGGGTCATGATTTGGGATGCCTCCTTTGATATGTACCTAACAGACACATCCAACAATTGGAGCATTCTCAGAGGTTCTTCACTAAAATAACACAGGGCATAAGTAACATGTCCTATGCAAACTGCCTCAAGGTCCTATCCCTGTATTCTTTCTCCTACAGGCTGTTGAGGGTAGATCTATGCCTGGCATACAAAGCATTATCAGACCCCAACCTGATGGACCTCCTGCATATCTGCAAAGCAAGTAGCATCAGGATTTCCCATTCTAAAGACTTAAACATTCCTTGTGATATAAATAGGACCTGCTGGAGAGACAGGTATGTATCCCAGAAACTACCCCATCTCTAAAACATGCTCCCCATCCATGTGAAACAGAATTCTTCCCTAACCCAATTCAAGTTTAGCTTGGATAGTTGAATGGGGAACAGAAAATTCATTCCTGGTTTGGTACCTATGTCTCTAATGGGCATAGGCAGCCTGTAAATGTTTCATCTCCAGGCCCCGGCTTGTAAGTGTTTCATCAAACAAGCCCCTGCTTACACTTATCAAGGGTACCAAAACTTGTCAGAGATTTGTGATGCATGGCTAGGCTTAAAAAGGCCCTTGTGGTCATTAGCCTAGTAAACACCTATGAACCTATGACAACATTGGCCTACAACATTGAGAAAATTCCAGCAAGAGAAAGTAGAATAATGTAGGACAACCATAGCTATGAAGACACAGTGCAGATGCATGTGTCCACAACAAAAGATGGACTGCAAGTCCTTGCAAGGTACATTGAATGAAATGTCCAACATCTGACATGCATGCATAGTGCAATGCTATTGGCTACACATGTGTCAGTGTACAAATAACACAAGCAACACAGTAGTGTGCAACAGTTAAACAGCAAATAGCATAGAAAAACACAACAAAATTAAGTTTGAATATCACAAATCAGATACACTGCCCTGCAAATATAATACAACATGTGGTCTAAGCATCATCATTGATACAAGTATCACAGTAAGTATGAAAGACTTATCAAAGGACAGCCCTGTGAGCACAAATACAGCACAACAAAATGGATTAAGTTTAAGTAACCAGATACATATTATATATGTATTATAATATTAATATTATATATAATATATTATATATATAATATCGTACTATGGCCATACACATGTACATTCATTTAAATCAGTGCATAAGTACTACACATGCATACACATGGAGATGTTAGCTAGCCCATGTATACATGTCTTAATATAAGCTATGCTCAAAAATACTGGTTAATACCGCAAGCAAGATAGTCAAAAAATGGAGTAATGAATGATGTTAAACAAAGCATCACCTCCATATATTCCAAAAGAGAACAGTGAATGTTAATGCACTATATGAAGAATACAATTTCAGGTGCACCTGTCACAACAACAGTAGTATTAAACCATGCTTTACATGGCACAGTACTTGCTTGTACATGACACACACAAGGTTATCATACTGGTGGGGCAGCATGACCAAACAATGTTACGTATGGTACAAAATCAAGGACAAGTCATATTGTAGAGCAGACCTATGACAGCAAAATTCAATACACAAATGGGTGGGTGAAGTTCATACACATGGATAACATATGCAAATAAACATACTTTACTCACCTGACATTGTTGTTTGAGAAGAATGGGGATAAAGTAGTATATGAATGCTGTTATCCCTTCTAAGTATATACACAAACAACACAAGCAGAGCAACTGTGTTCCACTCACATTATGCTAACTGCAGCAGTCATATCTACCATGTACATGGCCATAGTGTATCAGACAGAAAAATATTATGCTATACTGCATGAACAGGAATACACTCGCATACAGATTGAAGGAACAGCACCTCTGACCACATGGAGTAATGCATGCAGTAATGATAGCATGTGATGATCACTTAAATGATAATGAAAACGAATGTGTCATTTGCGAATGCGTGTCATACTGCCTCATCAAGATAAAGCCACATATGATATAATATGTACAATGTTTATTATGACATACATATGTCCTAAAAGCATGATAGCAATATGGGATGTTTGTCCAATTGTGCTTAGGTTGTAAAAAGCAGAATATGGAAAACACCATAGTGGCAGTATTACATAAGTGGATCACACAAAAAATACTTACAGTCCTGAGAGACCACCCAGATGGGGCTTAAACATCATGAAAGATCTCTCTAGCAATCTACTGGGAGGAGTCATGCATGGCCCATGGCATGTCCTGAAGAAAGTTACCCATCAGGTCCCTCATCTGGGTTTGAAGCATATATGTTACTACATCCTGGATCTCGTCCCAAAAATTATTAGCTTAGTGTGGTGGTGGACATCTTATATGCTGAGCCACAGAAACAATGCCATGTGAAGGTCAATGATTGTCATCATATTCATCATCACCATCACCTCTGTCAAGGTCAACATCCTGGTCTTCAGAGTTCAACTTGACTGGCAGTGGTCTGGCATGTCATTGTCCAATTGCTGCAGCATGAGTCCCACACGTTGTCACATTTTAAGACAGGAAGAAAACATTATATATACATAATAGTTATTAACCTACAACAATGAATAGATGAAAATTTAGATGAAAATTACACAATCTAAATGTTTTAATTATTGTGGTTTGGATGTTATACTATGTACTGACCTTATCCAGCTATAACACCTTATATGATGTCAGGCATACATCCAGTCCATACTAAATTGCAAAATGGTGTATCATGGACAACATAGTCATTTGCCAAACATGTTTGAAATAAAGCGCAATCATTGATAAGGCATGCATATAAATACATACACCAGATAAAATACATATTCGTAACTTATGTATATAAGTATTTTTATGCATAGAAATAGATACACCAGATAAAATACAAATTCTTTATATATGTATATAAGCAGATATATACATCATGTGACACTGCACATTGGTTTACTATTACAGGTCTAATACAAATCCTGCTAGTAGTCATATAAATGTGCATAGTATAACAAACTAGTGATGGACGATAAATGCTACTGAAACATTATGAAGGGCCAGTAACCCTCATAATATTGATTTGTATGCAGATCTAATACATGTGGCAAGTCTTTCTATATTACCACATCTATTTACTGCTTCAAAGTGTGCACTGACATGTCACATAACACAATCATCCTTTCAGGTAGCCATCTGAAACAACTGATTATTACTGTAATGTCAAATGTGTACCAACTTAATTTTAAAAAGGTTATAGGATAGGCAATTAACAACATCAAAATGTATGAAGCTGGACATGGGCAATGTTTGCCCAAGTTACATCACAGTACACTACATTTGCTGTGCCATGGTAATGGTCACCAGATCTAATGCATAATATTTTTTATAGGTTGTATAACAAAAGACACAAAGGTATAATAATAACAAGCATACTTTGGGAATTATGGAACATTCTCAATGTCATAATATTCATATACTGATGATATAACTAGAAGGTTATGACTCAGCATGCCCATCATACATTTTTATTAAGTTACTCTGCCACATTGCATTCACAAAGTACTCCGTTTATCAGACATACTTCTATTGTTACATGTACATTTTTTTAACTATCAGCCTTTAGTATGCATGTAAAACACATATGTGCATAGCACACAGATGCATGTATCATCAAGTTGCAAGACAAGTATTTCATGCCACTCTAACATTCAACTCCGACATAGGCCTTTAATTCAAAAGACTTACCCCGGATTTACTATTTTTCTATGCAGGACTAGCTTAGCCTGCATGGAAGCAGCCATTTAGGAGCAGGATGGCAGCACGACATGCATATTAATAAAGACACACTGCTTGAGCTCCGAATCATACATGGAGCGTGTAAGAGTGCAGGGGGCATGTCATAGAGCAGAGCTCTTAGAATATACACACCCCCGCAATGAAGAACTGCAGAAAGGCCAAAGGAACAAGTGAGACCGCTCATAGGTGTCCGCATATTCCCAGCAACATTCCCCCATGTGTGCAACAGCAATAGTAAATATAAATCACATAAACAAACTTTTTTTTTATTAAGAATCCAATTAAAGCTAACCATAGGTACGTGGGTGTGCCCATAGCTTAGCTTCGGTTAATGCAGCTTAAATGGCTGAAGAGGTAAACAAAGAAGATATATGCAAATGAAGCAGTATAGCAATAGTGTAGTAGGCAGAGCATGTGACTTACGAACAGGCATTCCCGAGTCCCACTGCAGCACATTCCATTTTCCATGGCAAATCACGTTATGACCAATATTTTAGTTGTATAACCCACTAAATAACATATATTTCTGAACTGGAGTACTGCATTAAATGCACATGTGAGGTGTCAGTGTCATAATGTTGCAAAGTCCCCAGATAAGCACATGTGCCCCATACAGTATATGTACACAGGAATCATGGATAGAAATGGAAGGTAAAATGTGTAATGAATGACAACTCCATACAGCTTCCAAATCCCCCACCTTCCCAAGAACCATTAGATATTACTGTCTAAATCAGTGCAATTGTAATCGAGAGTAAGGACTAGTAAGCAAGTGTAAGCACCAATAAGCAGTAATAAGCATATTTAAGCACTAGTAAGTGAGTTTAAGCACATTTGCATGGGGGTAAGCAATACACACACAGGTTAAGCAATTTTGCAGCTAACTCTCTGTAAGCATATTTAACTGGAGGTTAGCATTGCTTACCCTTGTGCACACCCACACAAACCCGCTTACAACTGCTCAAAAGTGCTGTAATCAATCTGTATCCAATGGCTCTTGTTCTGCCCAGCAACAAAATAAACAGCTTTGCAGGTCATGAACCCAGGACCCTATACACTATAGATACATTAGTTAACCACCAAGACATCACAACAGTAGAGAAGAAAGAGGTATCACCAAACAAGTCCTCACTATACTAAAATCAAACTGAACCTGTGAAAGGAATCAGTATATAGTCATATGTTCTATAACCCACTACATAACATAAATATGTGAACTGGAGTGCAGCAGTAAGCCCAGATGTGAGGTGTAATTGTAATAGAGTTTTGAAGTCCCCAGTAAAACATAAGGACACCATACAGTGTACATACACATGAATCATGTATATATATATATATATATATATATATATATATATATATATATATTATATAATGAATAAAAAATCAATGTGAAAAAGAAAATATAATGGAAAGTCTAATGTAAGCAATGCTAAGCATTGCATAGGTCAGCTTAGGAGGTGTAAGCAATGTGTAGGCTAGCTAACTCAATGTGCCCAGTGTTATACCACTTTAAACAATGCCGACCATATGTAAGCAGGTTTGCCCATAGCCTAGCCTTTTCAAAACTGGCCAATCACAGAAAAGTGTGGGAAATCAGCCCTTCTTAAACCCAACAGGTGTGAATACATCTCATAACTGGTTATAGCTTCCACTTGCAAGCACTATGGCAGAAAGGGGAGAAGGTGTGCACTTCTGGGCACAACACTGGTGCATTCAGGAGTCCAAAGTCATGGCAGGACTCCTTGTCAAAGACCATGAGCAGAGACTGCTGCAGGGCCAGTAGCAGAGTTCCCAATACAAGGCGTAAGCCTGGTACTGTCTCGCCCATGACCTCACCAGTGCGACTGGCATACCCTGAACTTGTGAGCAGGTCAGGCATCACTATGCCTACCTGAAGCGGTGTAAGGGGGACCTCTTAGAGCAGTGGACCCAAGAGGCTAGAACAGCAGGGGCTGTCCCAGCTGGATGTAAGCATCACTCCACTATGTGGGTAATAATTGCCAGCTTATATATATCATGGATAGGTATGGCTAAATATTCCTATAATGTCCTCCACATCTGCAAGTGAATAGGCCATGAACCAGGAGGCCCACGGAAGTCACCTGGAGAGGTTACAGCACGAGGCAGGTCAGGAATCCTCTTGCATATACTGTCATAGGAAATAAATCTAAAAGTATTAGTAAATTAATTGCCTGTATAAAACCTGTATTGTTTAAGGCAAGTACTGCATACACTGGAGAATATGGCAGGAAGAGTCTCATATAGTTTGTATGTAAATAAAAGCACAAGAGCCTGACAATAAAAGTCTAACTGCTGGACTGCATGTATGTACTCTGGTATCGTATGGTAATGTAGATTTGCAATCACGTAATAGTACTGTTGTACTGTTACCCACACTGTGCATCATAAATAGAATGAGAAGGAATGCCTGTATATGACTGGTGTAATCCCCAGAGGCCAATTAGTACAACTGAGAGACACATAGAAAACAGTGAAAAGGCAGACAACAAAATCTGAATAGCACATGCAACTGAAAAGTGAACTGCTGTATTTTTAGCACACACACAGCCATGGTTTGAATCCTGGCAGTGGTAGTACTCTGCATACAGAATC
Source organism: Protopterus annectens (assembly GCF_019279795.1). Classification (NCBI taxonomy): domain Eukaryota; kingdom Metazoa; phylum Chordata; order Ceratodontiformes; family Protopteridae; genus Protopterus; species Protopterus annectens. The sequence continues at coordinate 838,035,953 of NC_056729.1, read as the reverse complement.
ATACCCCACAACTGTACATATATGTCCAGAATGTCCACTAAAGTGGCCTATATCTGCTGCCTGTCAACCTGACCCCCTGGGAAATCAGTGGGATCATCCCAGGCGTATAGACAGAAAACAGGAAATACAACTGATTGGCACACATCTATGAGAACAAAGCTGGCACACTAGCAACTCCCCAAAACCTTATGAGAGTAAGAAGCCACGTATGTCCCATTTACACCCCCATGTTGTCAGGCTGTGGCTAGACTGTGTACAGTAACAGAGTGAGATGTATTTGCATAATAGTAATGTGGAATCTGGTACTGTGTGTGGCAACATTCAAGTAGTGCTAACAGACATTTCTCCCACAGGTCTGTCAGATACCAACACTGTGCCAAGAAATACAAGAATGATACCCTGTACTGGTACTGTTTACTTTGGAATTGTAAGGCATTGTAACTGATGCAGTTGCTCCGAATAATAAGGTATTACTCATCACTGTCATCCACACTGTTCTACAGAATATAACAGTCTAGGAAATCCTGTATAAGAGTGTTGTAATACAATGTCAGAATGCAAAACCACAGGACAATTATAAGACAGAAAGCAGATAGGAAATATAAAGCAATATCTGTATAGCACACACAACTCTGATGGACAGTGTTTAAGTTGTAGCAGACACAGCCATGGTCTGAATCCTGGGAGTGGAAGTAGGCTGCATACAGAATCATACCCCTCAACTGTACAGATAAGACCATAATGTCCAGTATATGGGTCCATATCTGCTGCCTGTCACCCTGTCCCCCTGGGAAGTCTGTGGGATGATCCCAGATGTCTAGGCAGCAAACAGGGAATACAACTGATTGTCACACATCTATGAGAACAAGCCTGTCACTCTAGCAACTCCCAAAACTGTTATTAGAGTAATAAGCTAAGTATGTCATATCTACACCCCCATGTTGTCAAGCTGTGACCAGAGTGTGTACAGTAACAGAGTAAGATGTATGTGCATAATACTAATGTGTAATCTGTTACTTTGTGTGGCAACATTCAGGTAGTGCTAACAAACATTGCTCCCACAGGTACGTCGGATACAAACACTATGCCGATTAAAAAAAAAGCTTGATACACTGTACTGGTACTGTTTACTCTGGTATTGTATGGAATTGTGAGTGCTGCAGTTGCTCAGAAATATAAGGTACCACTGATCACTGTCACCCACACTGTGCTACATAATATAATTGTGTAGGGAAGCCTGTATAAGAGTGTGGTAAGTCACTAAAGGTTGAAGAGGGCAATAGTCTAGATATGTCCTGGTTCACCTGCATGTGTTCAAGACATGGCCAGAGTCTGGGAAGAAAGAGATGGATAGCTATGTGTACAACATCAACCTGGAATCTGTGAGTATGTGTAGAAACAGTTAGTTAGTTTTAACAAACATTTCCTCCACAGGTATATCAGGTAAGAGGTGCATCAGGTAAAACCAGTTCATGTATAATGACGACAACAGCCATATCACTGTCCAAACTAAGAGTATAGGGTACTGTAGTAATACTTGTAAGGTACAGATAACAGCACTGACTAGAAAAGTAATGTGGACTACAGGAATATATATCCAGGGCATTTATGAATTCCAAGAACCAACTCCTTTTCCCAACGGTTGTTGGAATTCATAAATTCCATTGCCCTGGATCAACTAATCCATTGGCCCACCAGGGGCTCCAATATCCTAGACCTGGTCATTACCAACATGGGAGCCAGATGCTCCACACCAGTGGTCACCCTCTCATTGGTCAGGTCTGACCATAAGAAAATCACCCTTGACATCCACATCATACCCCCCCCCCAGTAAGGAAACCTCCTTAAAAAACTTCTCCAAAGCCAACTTCATGCTACTGAAGTCAGAAGTGACAAACTTCATGACACCCATGCAGATGGGATCTGAAAGTTCGACTGCAGAATCCTACACTAAGGCACTGTACTAGCACATCCACTCGTGCATGAATCGTGAGATCCGAAATAGAACCAAGATGCTCTCCTCTAAAAAAAGGAAGCCAATCTGGTGGTCCCCTGCTATAAACAAACTATACAACAGAAGGAAGAAACTGTTGCCGAGAAGAGGAAAATCCCAGGATGCAAAAAAATCCCTCACCAGCCTCAGTAAGAAGTTGAGATCCCTCATAAAATCCTCAAAAGCTAGTTACAAAAATAAAATTGCCAAAGTTTCCAAAGACAACCACAAGTCATTCTACATTTATGTCAAGAATCTAAATGGCAATGCTCAGATATGCTCTGAGCTTCAACAGAATGGCATTAAATATACTGATCCCAAGGATATTGCCACTATCCTGGCAGATCAATTTAGTGCCAAATTCACCCCCCTCTCACCCCCTAAAGGGCCCATCTCAATACCAAAACATTGCCAAATTTGGGTAATCACGGCCACAGAAGTAGAAACCACACTCTCCATAGCTAAGAATACAGCATCCATGGGACCAGATGACATCCCATGCTGTGTACTACATGAACTACAAAACGAACTGGCACCTGACCTAAGTGTCATGTTTAATCATAGCCTTAACTCAGGCTTTGTGCCCACTGAGTGGCGCACAGCTACAGTTATCCTACTCCACAAGGGGGGATCCACCTTGGATCCTGGGAACTACCATCCCATCAGTCTGACGAGCCTGATCTGCAAGGGCATGGAACGCATTATCATGGAACTTATAAACAAAGACATTGGCAACTTTCAAACACTCGAACCCACCCAGTTTGGGTTTGTGAAGGGCCAATCTTTTCTCCTGAACCTGACTGAGTTTTTCGAATCAGTCTCCAGGGCTGTGGACGAGGGTAAGATGGTCCACACAGCCTATCTGGACCTTGACAAGGCCTTCGACACCATCCCCCACTCTGGAATCATAGATAAACTTACTAAGCTGGGCATAAATCCCTACATCACTCAATGGGTTGCCAACTGGCTTTCTGACAGAACCCAGACTGTAAAAGTAGCCAACTTCAAATCCAGCTCCAGACAAGTGACAAGTGGAGTACCTCAGGGTTCAGTCCTGGGCCACTCTTGTTTGGCATCTACTTCTCTGAAGTACAGGCCAACAATAAAGGACTCTGGCTAACAAAGTTCGCAGATGACTGCAAACTGGGAGCCATTACTGAATCCACAAATGATGTAGATATTCTACAAAAGGGCCTTACAGAAACAGATGCCAGAGCCATGGGCTCAAGCATAACGCAAAGAAATGTATAGTTATCCCCTTTGGGAAAAAAACATGTACCCATGAATTACCACATAGGTGGCAGTACACTAAACATCGAAAGTGTGATGAGACACCTAGGGACGCAGGTGGACAGTGGTCTCACTTTTGATAACCACATCGCCACAACAGTCAGGAAATCCTTCTATGTGGCACACCTCATCACTAAGAGCTTTTCTTCCAGAAAAAAGGAGGTCATTGTCCCACTGTACTCATCCCTCATTAGACCCATCATAGAGTATAATGCCCCATTTGGTATGTACCTCACAAGACATCTACAACAGCTGGAAAGGCCACAGAAATAACTCACTAAAAGAATCACAGGCCTAAAGCAGATGCCATATACTGACCATCTAAAAAAACTCTAGCTATACTCTGTGGCATATCGTCTACTCAGAGGCAATCTCTGCTTAACATACAAGACCATGTCAAACCCTGAGCTGTTGGACATGCTCCACTTAAAGAAATCCCAATCCCTCAGAGCCACACGCTCCAGCGATCTAAACCTTGTCATCACAATGAACAAAACATGCTGGAGGGATAGGTTCCTGACCCAGAGACTCCCCAGACTCTGGAATAGACTGCCCATACATGTCAAGCACAGCGCCTCCTTGGCCCTCTTTAAAAGGAACCTTGATGATTGGATGGGAGATAGGAAATTCACCCCGGGGATCATGTCAGTTGCCCTGCTAGACAGTGGTCCAGAGAAGTAAATATTGTGGGAAGAAATATCCAGGGAATTGTTATGGGTAGGCTTGTATAGGCCATAGGTCCGATAGCCTAGTACCAACCTATGAACCTATAAACCTATAATTAGTTGTTAATTGACATATCACCCCCCTGACCATATCTCCAACAATAAACTACATACCCACCTCAACTGGTATCTAATGACTTCACAGTTCTGATTATGTCCTGTTGGTTGATAATTATTTAAATCTGTTTCCATGCATGTGCTATATTGATATATTCCAACAGTGGTGGCATGGTGCCATCAATGTACCTGCATGCTGTTGGTATTACCACTGTGGTCCCATATATGCATGTGTTCCATTTGCTATGCAACTGTTCCATATCTTGTGTCTGTGTTAATGGGAATATCTATGCATGCTGTTATACCTAACCCTGGAATGTGTTGACTATTACTAACCCACATATGATGATAAAATGTAAAGACTATAGCATGTTTGGGAAGGCCAGTTCAGCGGACCCACCTGTCCCAATACAGCTGATAGTGGCACGGGGCACGAGAACATCTGGGACCCAATCTGGGACCTTCTCGTCCGTTGGTCCTATACCACCTTTGGGTTCAACCACCTCAGGGGATGGGGTTCATCCCCCCCGGGACCGGGCGTGGAGAAGAACCTGTCACCCATCTCCAGGTCCGGGTCATGGTGTGTAGTGAGGGAGGTTGGAGATCTACTACACCAGCTCGAGGGCTGTGTGTCGCAACTAGAGGGTCAGCCTGGCTCTCCGAATCAGCTCCCAGAACAGCCATCTTCGGGGTTCTGAAGGTGCAGTAGTGACTGCCCACAGGTGGGGATCTCAGTCCCACTGTTACCACTAGGGAGTTCATGAGCTTCCGATGTCCCAACACCCCTCCCCATCAAGGTGTCTACCCCCCACATGTGTCATATGCTGCCCTTGTATGCATCTTGTTTGTCTTGTCTGTTAACCTACCCAACCTACCTCCCCAAATATACCTACTATCCTTCCCTAACACCCCACTCTCACCTGAAAAAAGGGCAATCTGTTCCCCCCCAAAAATCTCGCCCCATACATAGCTGTTCATTTCGCACTTGTGTCCACTGGACACATGTAATCTAGTCTGATTGGAATCACAATATATTATTGTTGTCCTCACCCCTCTCTGAAGGGTTTGAGTGTCTAAATCTACCTCCAAAGTAAGTGCATATGCGCAGCTGTTGCTGTAGAAGAAATTGGCAGTTATGGACCTTTCCTACACCCTTCCTGCACATCCCTAGTTATTTTCCCTGCTGTCTTTCCCTCTCTGTGCCCCTTTTTCACCACTTTCCTATCAACCCTTTTTCCTTTTCTTTTAAAGAAATTAGCATGGGGGTAAGCAGGAGTAAGCACTTTTAAGAAGCAGTAAATGGGTTTAAGCCTGTTTGCACGGGGCTAAGCAATGCCTACACAGGTTAAGCAATTGAAAGGCTGAGTATAAGAAGCTGTAACCAGAAGTTAGCAGTGCTTACCTCAGCACATACCCATGCAAACCCACTTATAACTGCTCAAATGTGCCTTATTCACTCTGTATGCAATGGCTCTTGTTCTGTCCAGCAACAAAATAAACAGCGTCTGCAGGTTCTGAACCCAGGACCCTGCACACCATAGTCAAAGTAATTTACTACTAAGCCATGTCAGGTATACATAATCCTGCTGTTTTCACAAACATATCATCCAGCCCAGGCATTCAACAGTACAGGGAATGTATTTCAACATATAAATGTGTGTGTGTGTGTGTGTGTGTGTGTGTGTGTGTGTGTGTGTGTGTGTGTGTGTTTCTATATATATATATATATATATATATATATATATATATATATATATATATATATTGATATCTAAATAGATATAACATATGTATATATATATATATATATATATATATATATATATATATATAATACATACATATGCATACATCTATAGCTATATATAAATACATCTATGTGTATATATATATATATATATATATATATATAATATATAGATAAGCAGATATATATATATATATATATATATATATATATATATGTGTATATATATATATATATATATATATATATATATATATATATATATATATATATATATATATATATATAGGTATATATGGACACACATCTGTAGATAAAATAGGAACATAACAAAAACATATATGTCCACATGCACCCTTAATGAGGTTGTGAGGCCGCAAACAACATACATCTTGTATGAATAGGTATCCCCCCCTACAGCCAAACACATCTGCCCTGCAATACACTACCAACTGTTGCAGATCCCATAACCAGGACTTGACATGACATGGGCACAAGATTTTAACACTACTCCATCCCACCTGTATGATGTCAGGCTGGTATCAGTAACATATCATGCAGTACACTCTGGCTCCCATAGGGAATGTACAATGTGGAAGCAATCAACATTGCTAGGATACATATACACAGACACATATATGCACATACAGATATACATATATATGTATATATATATATATATATATGTAACTACACATACACACGCAGCAATATGTATAGGAAGATACATATGTAGAAGGTGCGCACTACATGGAACAGCCACTATGCCTACAGTTACCACCTTACCAACTAGACACTGTATGAGCCACCCATACAAATGACAATCGTTGCCTGCAACATATACCCACAGAGAGGTCAAAGTATATAACACCACACACCGGTTTTCATACATGGGAAAGCTTTATTTGTGTACTGTTACGGTTGTATATGCCATGTCATATAGCTGTTTAGACACTGACATCCATATAAACAGAGTAATGAAACTGTGAAACAGTTATACTAATACAATAGTCTGGAAAGGTTTACATATGTCGCTGACCAGGCTGAGGCCTTCAAGTAGTACAATAGTAAAGACAGACTGGGCCACAAGATACCAAACAATCAACAGTACGTAATGCAGATGTATAGGTCAGCAGCCTCTATCTACACTTTGTACACAATCCCTAGGGGGTAAAGACCTCAGCTTACACAATGGGATGTAACTGTTACATAACAAGGCATAACTGACACCATCACAATCACACTGGCAAACAGAATAGTCTGCATGGCAGGAGACAGTAGGACTGCATTTACCCAAGGTGGATTGTATGGTAATGTACATTCAGATACCTTAAGCCAGATTACTCCTGATACCCCCACATGTTGTATCAACCTAGGTTAGTTATTATGCATCTCTCCCCCAGAATCAATAATACAGGGCCATATACCACTGTTACATACACTGGCCTCTGGAGTGCATAAGAGCACACATGTATTGTGTAGGTGCAGCCCACACACATATGGCCCCAACCCCACAGTATGTGTGGGGGGACACAACAGCAGTGGCAGGAATGGCAGCATGAAATATTCACAGACAACTACAGAACAACCCCTGACAGCATGTCATATGTGCAAAGCCTGGTATGTAGGTGGAGGACAGATGCTGGAACACAGGCCCATATGTGTAAAACTGTTGTCATATACTAAGCAAGTTGCTGGTGTTACAGGATAGTCTGCAAAATACCCTTAGTCAGGAATATGAAGTTAGAAACAGAAATGGATGTAGCCATGTACTGATACCACTCAACACACACACTGCCAGTGATATATCTGACACAAGACCTGTGTGATGGGCAGACAAAACATAATAGGCACACCTTGGGCCATCAAGAGGATAGGCCCACAGTTGAGAGCTATGCAGACAGATTGCATTCCAAGCTAAACTAGTATGTGCACACAAACCCTGTAACACCAGTGCTATGCAATGCTCACACGCTGTCTGTAGTTCTGGAAACTCCTACAAATATGCCGCTGGCCTGAGTGTGCAGGTTCTCCTGTAAGAGGTATTGCTACCTGCTATCTGTAACACTGATGCCCACACACAAGAAGGATGTCCATCATACAGGAAAGGTAAAGGGACCACGCCCACATGATGTAGGTATTTATAGTAGGTAGTTGCCATGACAGTGGCAATTGGAAGTACTACACTGCATGCTGCATGCAGGTAGCAAGTGAAGGACACTGACTGGTGCAGAGGCCATCACTTGATCATGTGCATTACCTACAAAATCCATGCTGCAATCTATTCAAAGCACCTCAATCCATTCACTGGAGAGAGACCGAGATATATATATATATATATATATATATATATATATATATATATACATATATATATATATATATATATATATAGATATATATATATATATATATATATATATATATATATATATATAGATATATATATATATATATATATATATAGAGAGAGAGAGAGAGACAGAGAGAGAGTGAAAGCCAAAGGCAAAGCCAAAGCCAAAGCAAAAAAAAAAAAAAAAAAAAAAAACAAAGAAAATAATCACATCCAGCAAACTATCCAGAACAGACATTCTCCTAATTGGTGTGTGAAGTATATATGCATGTAATTGAATGTGGTACTTGGTCCATAATAATTTGGTAGATGATCTGGAGTGATTTATATGTGCTGTAGGTGTTGTTGTAATGATGTTCAACTGAACAACTGCTATGGACAATAGTGTCTGTCCCTGTTGGTAGTGGGCCATAACTGTCAACTGTGCAGAGCAGCACTGACTGACAAGATGTAAGCCATCATAGAGTGTGTTGTGTAATGGGAAGTATGTATATTATGTAGCCAATAGCTGGTGGTGGAAGTAATGGCATTATGACGGACATGTGGGATTTATAGGTTCATAGTTTCATAGGTAGGTACTAGGCTATCGACCCAAGGGCCTATGTAAGCCTAGCCAACAATGTTCCCTTGCTTATGCCACCCAAGAAAGTTATTTTCCTGTGCCACTGTCAAGCAGAGACACAGAAGTGATCCCCGGGGTGTATTTCCTATTTCTCATCCACTCATCAAGATTTTTCTTGAAGAGTGCTAATGAAGAAATTTGCTTGACATAGATGGGTAGCCTGTTACAGAGTACATGGAGTATCTGGGACAGGAATCTATCCCTCCAGCATGTCCACTTTATTGTGGTGACAAGGTTTAGGTCCCTAGAGCATGTAGCTTGGAGGGATTGGGATTTCTTGAGGTGTAGCATGTCCAACAGCTCTGGGTTTGACATAGCTTGCTCTGGGTTTGACTTAGCTTCCACAGCCCACCCCTTGCAGGATATTCAGGTTAATCTGTAATGTAGCATGCAGGAATGCCATAGGTGTGTAATAGGGTTACCTGCCATCTGGTACTACATATACCCCCTAATGTCAGGCTGTGTCCATATGTGTCACCTGTCTGTATTGTAGCAAGGCAGAACAGTGCAGCTGTGCAGGAAGGTGTTGTGAGATTGTGGTCCTGATGTCTTAATGTACCCCACATATAGGTATGCATATGTGTACATATGTACACATATATAATATATATTAAAAAAAGAAAAAAAAAAATATATATATATATATATATATATATATATATATATATATATATATAAATATATATATATATATATATATATATATATATATATATATTTATATATATATATATATATCTACATGTATATCCACAAATATACAGATACTCATGTGTAGACATATATATGAGCACATATATACAACATCACATATATCTACACATATATAGATATATACCTATATGCACATGTCTACATATATACAAATCCACACACAAACATATATGTATGTAAATACATGTCCCCTATATTACTACCACAGTGCTGCATGCTATGTGCGAGGAAACAGCTCACACAGCAATACACACAGATATCTACAACTGGCAGTGTGTACAACATGGACAGGTATGTCATATGCAAACCCCTTGTTGGGACCACATTGCCCTTGTCTGTGAAGTATGGAATGGGGATATGGGGAAGTATGACAGGTATAGCTGTGGAGGTGGTCAGGGTTGGTAGATATAGAGGACAGTCTACAGGGGTGGTATGTGACATGTGGTGGAAAAACACCCTGGATGGCGTGTGCGGTCTGTGATGTGGATGCCCCATGGGCCCCAATATGGCCACAATGGGAACAAGCCTCCCGCCCACTGCTACTCACAACAGCAGTCCACATCCTAAAGGTACCTGGCCTGTAGGCTGAGCATAAGGAGCATGTCGGCCCTGTGAATGTGTACTGGGTGCCTCAGAGTGCTGTAGCACATCCCACATGTCTGTGGAGCTCGTTATGGAACAGTCCCAGGACCTGACCTCAGGGGACAGGAATGTGTCATTCTGTGCCCCCTGGGGGGACAACATCCCCTGGTTTGGTTCCACCTGATGGTATTGCTGGACTAGTACATGAGGAGGCCCTAGAGTGGGACACACATGTGATGTGGCCGGGTAACATGGGCAGATGGGTTTGGAGAAGTGGTTCTGCTGGGCAATAGTACATATACATGCTATTGTGTTACTGTTATAGAACATATGTTGGTAGTAATAGTCTACACAATCCCGGAACATGTCCAACAGCATGCATAGATATCCCCAATAACACAGAATGTCAGATGTGCAGCAATCACAAAGCAGCCATGCCACAAGCATATATGGAACCATAGTGGCCCTGACAATGGCATGCAGGTGAATAGTCTGTAACAGGCCAGCAATGATAGTGTCGACACAGGGAACATGGCTACAAATACATAGCACAAAGTGTGGTACAATACAATATCTGTCCCACTGGTAGGTAAGCTGTAGCCATACCTAATGAGTTGTGTGTACAGTTTGCTGTCACTGATATGGTGGGGCATGACAGAGATGTGTATTAAGAACTTTGGTAACCCTACTGTATGAGTTGCTCAGACCTGTTTCCATCTTAATGTCTTTCAGCCATGTCACATGAATGGCTATCATCATATTCAGCTGCCAAAAATGAAGTACTGCTCACCTATTTAATCCAGGACTACCCTGTCCTGTTTGGCTGGGCCACCCACGAGCAGTAGGAGTGGACCGCCCTGTGGAATGACCTAGTCCACGGGGTCAGTGATGTCAGACTACACAACATCAGCTAAGAGCAGGTCCGGCATCATTGTTCTGACCTGCTTTGCAATGCCTGCTGGCATGCTGCTGCAGCTCAGGGGATCACCTCACCACATGGTGGGCCATGCCATCCATCCCCCCGACATGTGTGGAGGAGCTCCTGGCCAGCTTCGTGGCACCTGCCCATCCGGCCAGCCATCAACCGCCAGACACCTTTATGGAGGTGGGTTCCACCCATACACCAGCCAAAGAGCATGCAGGTAAGGCCACAGGGCACATCAGTAGACCACTGTTGCATATACATCTGCATTGGTACAGGTAGATCATGCATATCTGACATGTCATAGATATACTGTGTTGCTGCATAGTAGTGATAAACAGATGTCCATATGTGGTAATATTGTGGAAATGTACTGTTGATGTATTGTAATACTGCACCCACCCTGTAGCACTGCCACAGGTGTGGCCACTGACATTGCATCTCTCACCCTCTTATGTAGGTCCTCTGGGATACCACCAAGGCAGCAGCCTGTAGCTGGTGAGTATGGTTTATGAAGATGCTTGCCAACACACCGGGCATGTAATGGTGATGATATATTTCATGCACACATCTAACACACTTACCCAGAATGCAGGCTGTACATGTGCATGTATTGTTGCTGTGAAATGCACAGCATCACAGGGGTGACCATGATGGGGTACTGGAAGGGTATGTCAGACACCTGCATGATAACTAACATCCTGTCATTGCAAAATGTGTCCACAGGGAGTAACATAATGGTGGGAGACATGGCCTACGGTAAGGACATGTTTGGAACAACACCCATATACAGCACAACAACGGTGTATATACCTGTAGGACAATGGCAACTGCTGCAGAGATACCCTATGGCATAAGTCATGGCAGTAGTCCACTTTATCAGCTGGGACTAGGTTGTAACATGTGGTGTTCAGTGTATGGGACACTGCAAAGTGACACACGTGTAGGGCTTACTTGCCATGCATCTGCAAAAAGGCTAAAGGAGGGGGTATCAGTATGACACACCAGTGCACTACAGCAGGGATCCTAAGGATGCTAAGAATGGCTGTATCTGCACATAGTCAGGTTCAGGACCTGTGGCAGATGTAACCCTACCCCCACAGCAATAGTGACAGCAGTGTGTGAACACCAAGGGATGTGTACATGAGTAGACCTTGCAATCATGCAGCTTAGCGGGACATGTCTAGGGCAGACTGAACATACACTGTCAATTGCAGATTTCCCACGCTGGTATACCCTCGCCAGGAGTAGTGACTGCTGTAGTACACACAACAAGAGGTGCGACAAACTGTCATAGCACACGTATGCCCACATGGAGTGTATGCATTGTGGTCAGCATCTGCACACCTAACACATGTCATACTCACTGCATGTGAAAGTACAGGACATATGTCACATATCAGGCTCATGTACTGTTATGATATGCAGTGATGTGGTCCCAATGCAGATCACGGATAGGTACGTCATATCAAGAAGGGTGTTTACACCCCCCATAGCCATGGTATACTCTGATGGTTGTTAGTGTAAGAGGATTGGATTGGTCATACGTGGTCCTCTGCTGTTGAGATCTGTAAATCAGACAACAGGCATTCACAAATGACATCTGTCCATATATCATCCCTGGTATGCATTGCTGAAAAACATAGGGCTGTGAGCATTAAAGTTGACATAACTGACACAGTACTACACATTCTGCAATGGGTTGTACACCTGTGAAGTTTGCTGCACAGTACATGGCAGGGTGCAGAACAGGTGCACAACAATACTGTGTGCATGGGTGAAGTGGTATCCAGGGGAAGGGGCAACACCTAGTGACACAGCACATGCATTACACACATGTATATTACTAGCATTGATTGACTATAGCTGCACTGCATGCTGTTGTGCACCATATCCTCTGCATGTTGACAGATGGGTAATAGGAGGACTGTGTGTAATATCATTGTGCAACCTTACTTGTATGTGTGTGTGTCCTGGTGGTTAGTTTGTCTGTAGGGTCACTCTGGTGAAGTGGATGGAGGTTAATGCATGTAGGATGCATATGTGCATGTGTGTGTGTTTGTGTTGGTGGCCATGTATGCACATGTGTGATTGTTGGATGTTCTTACAGCAGTATCTCCCTTTGGGACCATGCAGTACATGTACATGGACTGCCACATTACACACCAGGAATACTTGTCATGTATGTAATCACAGGACAGCTGATAGTATAATAAGGTCTGTAGCATGGAACAGGCATTGAGAGGGAAGGTAGACACCAGGTATACACTTAATATCACATTCAGCAGAAAGATGACCTACAACCCATGTATGCAGCACTACAGATGCATTGGGGAAGTACTTGTCAAGACTAGGTAGTGTATCCATAAATTACAGTTGTCACATGATAGGCTGATTGAGCAGCATATCTGGCATGTACTGAGCAATACATACACATGACACACCAGTGTGATATTATGGAGTGAACATAGTAGCCCACACATATAGGGGCCATGCTCATGATGTCCTAACATATGCAGGGTGAACACTGAATGACAGCAGTAAGGCCATCTAACACCACTACACACAGGTCAAGCAGGTAATGTAGTAACAGGTCTTGTGTTGCGCTCACTTGTCTAGGTATTTAGAGGGCTGATATGTTAATGAGTGGTATCAATGTATGTATGTTAACAAGTGTGATGCAGGATGGGGAACACATGGAAATGTATGTGGGACTGTCTGTAATGTCCCGGACAGGTAGGTACTACGCTAGTGTGTGTATGTGTGTGTGTGTGTGTGTGTGTGTGTGTGTGTGTGTGTGTGTGTGTGTGTGTGTACATCCATGTACTGTTAGGCAATGCTGTACAAGTTTTAAAGTGTGTTTATTGTTTTCCCCCACAGGTGGCGAGGTGGGTCAGGGTCCCTCCTGCATGCAATCTGATGCTGGTGTCCATACTGACACCGAAGATGATGATAGTACTGTTGAGGCACAGATGGGGTGGTCAGAGGCCAAAACAGCGCCATCATTTGACATCCCCCCTTTAACCACCCCACCCCTGCACACAGTTTCAGTGCCTATACATACCCCATTACCAGTGACCATAGTGGACGGACAACAGGCATTTGGTGGCTGTGCAAAGGGAAGTGTGGTAACCATGTTTACTGTGTCTGGTCACAGCACGCATACCCCGATGTCCGGCAGGGCATCACATAGGCAGATGTACCAGACACATGTCAAATGAGCAGCACGAGTTTCAGAAGAAAACCCTGAAATCCATGAATAGGACCTTACAGTGAATTTATCCAAGTATGTATTATCGCTTTCTGAAAGAGCACTTCTGAATAAGGGACTGTCGTTTATACCTTCACAAAATGTAGATGTGACTGATTTAATTAGTGATGTTAAATGTTTTTCTAGAAATGTTGCATTATCTTTACAATATGTGAATATTGATAGCAATAGGATTACACAATGTCAAATGTTTAGGAAGCCATCGACATATACACCTATTTTACATCCATTGTTGGAAAGTTTTGACAAAGCTTGTGAAAATGATTTATTGGCTATGTTTCAACTTGAGAGACACAATCTGAAACCAGAATTTTATAATTTAAATAGGGAAGAGAGGCAAGCTCTGAAAGCCTTACAGGATAATGATATGATTGTGATTAGACCTGCTGACAAAGGTGGAGCAGTAGTCGTGTTAGATCACGAATACTATCATTCTAGTATATATGACATGTTGTTAGATCTTGACACATATAGGAGCTTAACTGCTCCTCAATTGGATAGGATAATAAAGCATGTTCATGATAATCTATATGACATGTTGATGTGTAATGTCATTGATGCTGATTTATATAATTATTTCCTTATAGAGAAACCTTTAGAACCCACCTTTAGGGGTCTCCCTAAGATACATAAAATGCTGGGGAACCCGCCTTTTAGACCTATTGTTTCCAGTAGAGGTTGGTTGACTGAATCCATATCTATTTATGTAGAAAAACAGCTAAGACCATTTGTGGAGTTAACTAGTTCGATTCTAAGGAACACCCAGCAGTTTTTGGAAACACTTTCGACTTACCATGAGCTTAGTCCTATGAATGAAGCTGATTACATGGTTACGTTAGATGTTACGTCACTTTTTACTAGCATACCAAATGACACTGGTATTGAATATTTGAGATTGTTCTTGATACATAAAGGAATGAATAATGATCACATAATTAAATGTGCAATGTTGATGGATTTATTTCTCATTAATAATGTGTTTACATATGATGATAAATATTTTTTGCAAACCACAGGTGTAGCAATGGGAACACCATGTGCTAACTCCTACGCAAATCTTGTTTTAGCATATTGGGAGTATACCTATATATTAGAACACATGTTTTTCTCTAATTACATAAAGTATTATAAACGCTTTGTGGATGATGTTTTTCTTATATGGGGAGGGGATTTAAGTACCCTCAGTGATTTTATTACCTACATCAATGGGACGACAACTTTTTTAACTCTTACTGAAAAATGGTCCCTAGATGGGATTGAATTTTTGGATGTATTATTGAAGAAATAAAATGGCCATATAACCACTGAGGTATATAGGAAAGCTTGCAGAAGGAATTCCTACTGCATCGAGATAGTATGCATCCCTCACATATACATAAAAATATTGTTAAGAATCAAGTATTAAGGACCTCCCATTTAACTAGTGATGATCAGGTTTTTGATAAGGCTATTAGTGACATAACAATGGACTTTATTGAAAGAGGGTATCATCCAGGTGATTTGAAAGTAATACATGAAACAAAATGAGATAACCTTGGAAAACCTTACATTAGGAGAGGTGGTCCGACACTAGCAATACAAAGAGCTACTTTCCCTCCAAGGACAATTAGGTTAGTAATTCCATATACTAACAATACTAAGAAAGTAATGGAGATAATTAGGAAGAACTGGAATATGTTATTGTTGGATGATCATATAAGAGATGCAGTAAGTAATAATCCCAGATTGAGTTACAGGAATACTAGATCATTGAAGCGACTCATAGGTTCGTGCTAGGCTAACTGCCCTTGCGAGCCATTTTAAGCCTAGCCAATTATCCCTTGTGAGATTCAAACCTTGCACCTTGTGTTTGTAAGGCAAACACCTTAACCATTAGGCCACCCTCCTCTGTTATGAGAAGAGAAACAAGAAAGACCTTCATTATATTAGATAAGGAACTTTTGCTTGTCGCAACTGTAACCAATGTGGGTTCATAGCTAATACAAATAGCTTTACACATCCAGACACACACTTAACATATACATTTAGCCATTATTCTGATTGTAAGTTAAGAAACCTACTTTATTTAGCTATCTGCCAAAAATGTAACGGCTTTTATGTGGGAAAGATGAACAGTAGCCTGAGAGAGGGAATTAGAGAGCATATTTATGCCATTAATAAGGAGAATGAAGGAAACGCGATAGCTAGACATATAATCCATAACGATACTACACATAGTTTTAAGTTTTTAGTTCTTGAGATTAGGTGACATTAGAAATCATACTAAAAAAGAAGAAGGGAAATGATTTATTAAATTACAGGCTGACAGGGGACATGGTTTGAATGAGAGACTCTCCCTGAAACCATTCATTACGGACCGTGCATTGAAGCATTAAGTTTCTCCTACTGAGTATATTTTTTTATTTGGTTTTAAAGTACAGGCATGTTTATATAAGATATATATACACATATATTCCTCTATTAATATGCATTTGTTGTTTTTTAGATGCTTTTTTATAACTTTGATGGTTAGGATATACATGTTGGTATATGTATGCACTGGTATTTTAAAGTTCTTATACTGTGCTTTTATGCTGTGTTTTTATTGGTTGTTTTGTATGAGAATGAGTATTTAAATGATTTCTTACACATTTAATTTGAGAGTCTGATGAAGCATTCTTGGGAACGCAAAAGCGCTTACTTTGTGATAATAAACTGAGCTTTATATTATTGGTCTGCTTCGATTGTCGTGGTGTACCTTCTATCTTTAGTTTGGTTCCTAGATGTCCCAGAGTGCTCATGGTAGGGTTCCTGGAGATCATGCCCCTGGCAGAGGTAACATAGTTGGTACCAGCCGGCACTTGTTTCAGGCTGTCATGGAGGCGCAGGCATGTATAGAATGTTACACCAGACAGGGCCTGTGGATGCAGAGGGCTGCTCTCACATCTGCAAATGACAACGCCCATGAACTGGCAGGTGCCATCCATGCATTAACTGAGTTCATGGATAGATGGTCAGTGAGAGGATGGCCCTTGTCGACCGTGGTCTGTTCATGCTTGAACATGTGGTGGGAGTGATGTGATGGCTGCGTGGATGTAGGCCAGCAACACCAACAGCTGGCAGTCAATGTGGACATGCTAGGAAACCAAGTGGCTCGCATAGTGACAGTACTAGCTCCTGCAGTGTGGGGGGGGGTGCTGTCCACACCACACCACAAGAGGCTACATGCACATGGTCCTGCCCAGTCCCAGGAGGGGCCTGGTACCAGCGGACATTTGTCATCAACGGGTGAGAGTAGCACATCAAGGCCTGTACCTGGACATGCCCGTGGAACCCCTGGCAGGCACATTCCACATGTCCATGGCCAGAGGCAGTGAACTGCACACCCTGCCAGGTATGGTCTGCAACTGTCCATAAACACCTGTGTAGAGCAGCCACATGGCAGAACTGTTTGTATATGTACCCACACACTATACAAACACACCTAGGGCAACCCCATACCTACACACACCACAGCACCATGCCCAGCTCACTGCAGTACACCCCTCACCCACACACACAGTGTCAAATGTATGGCCCACCCTCGGCCTCTGGCAAACTTCAATCACACCTTGTGCATATGATGATACCTGTGCCACATCCCTGTCATCCATACCATCAATGAAGGGACAGGCTAATATGGTTTTGATGCACACAGTGACTGTACTACAGTGTACCACAGTACTGAAGTGTAACATGTTCTAAGGAATAAAGTGTAATGCATATATGGCAGGTAGTATAGCCATCCAGCAATGATGCGTTATAGCTGTTAGTAACACTGGTTGGTTGTGGTCTCTATAATGTTATCCATTTGTGTTGTAGGTGTACATGTGTCAGCACAAGGATGCCCTTTGCATATGATGATACCTGTGCCACATCCCTGTCATCCATACCATTAATGCAGGGACAGGCTAATATGGTTCTGATGCACACTGTGACTGTACTACAGTGTTCCACAGTACTGCAGTGTAACATGTTGTAAGGAGTAAAGTGTAATGCATATATGACAGGTAATGTAGCTGTCCAGCAATGATGCACTATAGCTGTTAGTAACACTGGTTGGTTGTGGTCTCTATAATGTTATCCATTTGTGTTGTAGGTGTACATGTGTCAGCACAAGGATGCCCTTTGCATATGATGATACCTGTGCCACATCCCTGTCATCCATTCCATTAATGCAGGGACAGGCTAATATGGTTCTGATGCACACTGTGACTGTACTACAGTGTACCACAGTACTGTAGTGTAACATGTTCTAAGGAGTAAAGTGTAATGCATATATGGCAGGTAGTATAGCCATCCAGCAATGATGCATTATAGCTGTTAGTAACACTGGTTGGTTGTGTTCTCCATAATGTTATCCATTTGTTTTGTAGGTGTACATGTGTCAGCACAAGTATGGTCTGCAGTCATATTCCACAATGGGGTATAGCGCTGTGTTGACACCATGGCAGTGACATATCTGGGGTACAGTTGAACACATGCCACAGGTTACTAAAACAGTTATTGCCTTTGCCACTTGTACAGGTGACCCACTGAGGCATGTATACCCTGCAACCTGATGTAAACCCATCCACATACATGGACACTGTTACTTGGCAACACTAGGACTAGACCCCTACCTAACTATGTAGTGATACTGAAGTGTGTAGCTTACATTGCACACATCACAGTTTTTAGGGTGAGATGTGTCCCAGGTTACATGTTACATGCAGAACATACCCAGACATGTACAGAATGCTAATAGGGGGTGTAATGGGTGTATATGGACAATATGTAGTGTGACATACCTTCATATACACATTAACAGACACATAACAGGCAGATACACATTTGAGATACCAGGGCTTATCACTGCTAACTAACTTGACTGTGTGTCCAATGTGTTGCAGGTAGGCTGCACATAGCACATACGTAACCTGCCTGGATTGTGGTATCAGTTACCTGTATGGTTGATGGTGACAGTGGTAACCATAATGTGGTACATGGGACATACCTGTGGTACATGGGACAAACCTGTGGTACATGGGGTGTACCTTGGTGAAATGATAGTGTACACAGCACCCACATTCCCCAGTGGATATTGTACTCCCTGAAACCCATGATGACACTCTGCCATACCCACCATCACACATTGGCATTGACTGCAATACAACCCATAGTATACCCCAACAGTGGTACTACAGGGACATGCATCTAATGCTCATGCCACACATGTAGTAGGGTGTTGCATTGTCATGCCTCACCTATGGGCAGCAACAACACTATATGTACTACTGTGTGGCAATAGGTATTGTAATAGGAGTATGTGGCCTCAGAAAGCTGTACCCTACAGATATATGGAAATGCACAACTACACACACATACCAGAACACAGTGGGTATCCCATGCCTATTCACCCATTTGTAAAACACTGCTGTACTGGTACTGCAAGGCTCATGTAGCCGGTATGGGGAGGAGCTTAACAAGGTGCATGTAATGTCCCATACAGCAGCAGCCACAACTGACTATGGCAATGGGTGTTGCATTGGTTGTGAAGGTCCTCATGGAATTCTCAAGTACAGATGTGCTAATGCACAGACACTGCTATACTCAGTCATGCACACGTACACATCTGTCAGTACAGGGGTGCATCACTGCAGATGGTCATAGCTGTGTATCTAGCTATTGTCCAAGGAGAGATAGGTTGTGTATGGATTGTGTGTACAGTGCTGTCTTGCCACCTGCCAAGAGGCAGCTGGCAATATAATAAACAGACACTGCTGTGGTAACACTCAGGGTGATAATGACATGCATCAGCTAATCCTCCAGGTGCCTCCTGCACATGGCCTTGAGGTGATCAAGGTGACATGTATGCAACATGCATTTGAACACATGGTTAGTCTCTGTGATGGAGACCTGTACCCAAGCATGTTCTGTTGACTGTGTTAGTGTAGTGAAGGTATCAGTGACATGTGGTGCATACAGGGTGACATCTCCTATATGTGCCAGTTCTTACACAGCTAGGCAGACATGTCAGTGTCAATCAAGCTTATGTTGCCTGTACATATCCCAGCTGGATACCTGCCATCTGCACATCTGTACAGGGACTGATAGTCATCAGCTTGGCAAGTAGCTATGCAGTAGGATGAGTGTGTTAACAGATAGATGTTTGACAACAATATGTATGCCATAACTAAATGTCAGAAGCCCTCACTAACGTGCTGTACAGACAGTAGTCTACAGTTATATTCCACATGTCGGATCATTACCCAATAAGGGGTATATACTGTGATACAGCTCATACACCAGGGATACAACAGGGAGGCCTCAGTGTCCAGCTATGCCTGCAGGTGTGCTGTTGTCAGTACTACATTTAGCACTCTGCTCTTGCCTGGGTAAGCATTGTCAACAGTAGTACTGCCATGATATACTACATGCCAGTGTGACAGCACGTACCCTGGCCTAATACCCCTGTATGTAACACATCTGCATGGATAACAGTGCTGCACAGGTCTCATATATGTCTGTGCCCCACACATGGCACTCACACCTCTTGCTACTGTAATGACAGAAAATAGGTGCATGTATTGTACAGTACATGACTTTACATACACATATTACAGATGTCAATAACCTGCTATGTTATCAGACTGGGTGGTGTGACCAGGCTACCAGGGCTAAGCCATGCTTAGCAAGTATCAACATTGCTGCAATACATCAACAGAGCTGATTTGTGCACTGGTAAGTGAAGCCTACACTGTGTAAGCACCCGAACATTTACCCATAGCTTAGCACCACTTAGCTTCACACAAACCCATGCAAACCCGGTAAATGCTGCTCAAAACTGCCTTAACCATGCTGTATCTGACAGCCCTTGTTCTGCCCAGCAACAAAATGACCAGCCCTTGCAAATCTTGAACCCAGGACCTTGAACACTAAAGTCACAACACTTAACCACTACACCATGACCACTGTGATGACAGCTATTGCTTTACCAATATAGCTGTCAATACACATATTGAGTAGTATTGAACAATTGCCTTTACTTCCTTAATTTTGTAGTCCTTGTTATTAATATTACTGTTGCATCACATATGTTGTTTTTTCATAATGTACACATAGCAGATACATACAATGATATACATCTGAGAAGGTATACACAACCGTGAGGTTTACACATGACAGGAATATGGTTATATACATATAATAGGTCTATGTATGTCTACATGTACATACACATGTATACCCATACATATGTCTGTATACACATCTGTATAGTGCAACATATATATGGCCATGTGTATATCTCTTCTTATGTACATATATATATATATATATATATATGAATATATAGATATATGTATATATAGATATATGTATTTTATATATAGGTTCATAGGTTCATACTAGGCTATCTGCCCAAGGGCATTTATAAGCCTAGCCCATAGTTATGTGGCTTTCGCCACCCCTTTAGTTTGAATAAAAACTATGCCTATCATTTTTCTGTGCCTCTGTCAAGCAGTGACACTGAAGTAATCCCTGGGGTATATCTGCAATCTCCCATCCATTGGTCAAGATTCCTCTTGAACAAGGCCAGCAAGGTGCTCTGCCTCACATGTACCGGGATTTTGTTCCACAGCATAGGGAGTCTCTGGGTGATGAATCTGTCCCTCCAGCACGTTCTATTTATAACCGTGTCAAGGTTTAAGTCTCCCGCCCTTGTGGTTCTGAGGGATCTAGATTTTTTGAGGTGAAGCATATTCATCAAATCTGGGTTTGACATGGCCTTATATGTCAGGCACAGGTCACCTCTGAGCAAGCGGTATGAGACTGAATAGAGCTGGAGTTCTTTCAGTCGGGCAGCATACGACATATTTTGAGACCCTTTATCCTTTTGGTGAGGAACTTTTGGGGCCTTTCAAGGTGCATCAGGTGTCTGGTCAGATACATTGGGAACGGGGCATTGTACTCAATCATAGGGCTGATGAGTGAGGAGTACAGGGGACGATGACCTTCCTTGATCTAGATGTGAATCCCTTCATGATCAGGTGGGTGATATAGAAGGTTTTCCTAACTACTTTAGCAACATGAGTGTCAAGCGAAGGCTACTGTCAACTTGGGTCCCCAGATCCCTGATGACTTTTCTGTGCTCAGTGGATTGCCATCTATATGGTAGCTAGGGGTAACCTTGTTTTTCCCGAAGGGTATGACTATGCATTTTTTGGCGTTTAACTTCAGGCCATGGCTCTGGCACCAGTTATCCATTTCTGTGAGGCCCTTCTGGAGGATATCTGTGTCAGATGTGTTTTCGACTATGGCGCCCAGTTTGCAGTCATCTGCAAACTTTGTCAGCCATAACCCTCCTGTGGTTGCTTGTACTTCAGAAAAGTAGATGCCGAACAAGAGTGGACCCAGGACTGAGCCCTGTGGGACACCACTTGTGAAGGCTTTGAGTCTGACATGGCTCCAGCAACTCTGACCCTGTGGGTTCTGTCGCTTAGCCAGTTTGCAACCCATCTTGTGATGTATGGGTTTACATTCAAGCTGATGAGTTTTTCGATGATACCTGAGTGGGGTATTGTGTCGAAGGCCTTTGCCAGGTCGAGGTAGGCTGTATGGACTGCCTTTCCCTCATCAATGGCCTTGGTGACTGTCTTGAAAAAGTCAACCAAGTTCAAGAGGCAGGATCTGCCTTTGACAAAGCCAAACTGGGTTGGATCCAAAGTCTGCAAGTTCCCTATGTCTTTATTTATGAGTCCCACTATGATCCTCTCCATGGCTTTGCAGATAAGGCTCGTCAAGCTAATGGGGCGGTAATTTCCAGGGTCCGTGGAGGCACCGCCCTTATGAAGTGGGACCACAGTCGCCGTGCGCCACTCCTTGGGTACGTATCCTGAGGTGAGGCTAAGATTAAACAGCTGTCCTAACTGTGGGTTTAATTCCTCGTTGAGTTCATGAAGCACACAGCCGGGGACACCATCCGGTCCCATGGATGCTGTGTTTTTTGCCTTAGTGAGGGCAGTTCTCACCTGGGCTACAATCCTCTGGAATAGATATCTCTCCTTTTGGGAGGGGGGAGAAGTTTGCACTGAACCTGTCAGCCAGTATGTTAGCAATGTGTGTAGGTTCAGTAATTTTCACATCATTTTGAACTAATTCTGAGCATATCTGGGAGTTTCCTCCTAGGTTTCTAACATAGCTAAAGAAGGCCTTATGATTGTCTTTAGAGTCCTTGGCGATTTTTCTCTCAAAATTTGCCTTGGATGATTTTATGAGAGCTCTTAGTTTTTTACTTATAATGATCAAAGGCGTCTTACCTTTCAAGGATTTTGCTCTATCTTGTAGTAGCTTCCTCCTTTTGTTGTAGAGCTTGTTTATGGCTGGGGTCCACCAGACTGGATGCTTGCCTTTGGTACAGAGAGTCTTAGTTTTGTTTGGGATTGCCTGATCCATGCAGTCCTGTAGGTGCTGGTAGAAGGCATTTGTAAGTGATTCAGCGGTTTGAGTAATGTTTACCACTGGCTCAGGGGCCTTAAAGGAGACCACACTAGTTTTTAGAAGTGTGAAATCGGCTTTGAGAAGTTTTTCACTGTGGTCTTTTTGTTTCAGGTGGGGCGGGATGAGGACCTCCAGCGAGATTAGTTTATGATCTGATCTCACCAGTGAGGGGTATACTTCCGGTGTTGAACATTTTGATCCCATGTTCGTGATGATGAGATCAAGTATGTTTTCACCTCTTGTGGGGATGGTGACTAGTTGTTCCATGGCATTTGAGTTTATGAACTCCAGGAATCTTTGGGTTAGAGTGTTCGGGCTTGAGTAGTGTTCCCAGTCTATATTAGGGTAGTTGAAGTCACCTAGTATATATATATATATATATATATATATATATATATATATATATATATATATAAAAAACTATATGTATATATAAATATATGTATATATGCATATATATATATATATATATATATATATATATATATATATATATATATATATATATATATAGCTATATATGTATGCACATCCTATGTGTATAGATATGCCTAGTTATGTTGGTATATATGTAGATATCTATAACTATATGTGCATACATGTCTATTCTGATATACGTACTACTGTCAATATATATATGTAGATATCCATATGTATATGTGCATATGTATCTCTATCTGTATATGTGTAGAAACATATTGCTCTGTATATGTATATATCTGAGTGTTTATATGTATATCTATGTACATATACATATCCATCTATGTATGTCTATATGTATATGTGTATATATCTATATAGATATCTGGATAATTATATATACATATATGTTCACCATATGTCCTGAACTTGGAGTGGAGCCCTACCTCAGCCCCTATAGTCCCAACTTTGTAGTGCAAGGGGATGTCAGGTATGTATTGCAGGTATATTTGTAGATTATTGATACTGTAATAGGGATTGTCTTCACAGACATGGTGTGTGAGGGAGATCACATCTGCTTTTAACATGTGCACTATTGGCTACTGACAGACATCCTAAGGACATCATAGTACAGTACCACTGCTAGCACAGTAATGCTCCTATGGACTACAGCAGAGATATGGCCAATATATATGGACAGTCTGACACACTCTGGACAGTCCAGAGGTATACACAGAACCCCTTAGTGCAAGATATGAGGACCAAGCCTGACAATGTGGATGTTAACAGCCATGTAGATGAGTATAACACATAACTACTGGTATACATTTGCCCACATAGGTTATGCATTCACACACCTCTGTCTGTCCTGACACATAATAACCACTGGTACAGAGGTGCCATAGCCACATACTACAAACTAGTTATTGACATACATCTGTACAGCATCCCACTGCTTTGTCTGACATACTTAACTGTAATGGTGGCCTGGCATGTCTCACTGGGTAAGTACACTAAGCTGATGGGCATGTAACAAAGCACTGTGCAGGCTACAGGTAGACTGGCTCATCACTGGCCTACATTTCCTATGGGGGAATCCAAATGTACCTGCATATATTGCAGGCTCTACAGGCATGTCACAGCACAGAGTAACAGACACCTGTGTGAAAGTGCATAACCACAACAAATGTGAACACACCCACAGCCACATATGGTAAGCTGGAGTAATATTGCAGTATATGGACTGTTCAACACCATCCTCATAGATGCCACTCGCACACTAACCCTACATATACTGGGCCGCTACACAGTGCGGACCAATCCCTGTCTGTGGTATGGGACATGTGTGTGTTTGGCCCTTCAAACATGTAAGCCAATAGGGAAACATACAGTGGAGCAGCGTGTAACATCAGATAGAACAGGACTAGGAACAATGACATCTACCACAGTCTTTATACAGGCCAAGGTACATATTAAAAATACACACACTGTCGACACTCACCATAAGTACACAGACCTCAGTACCGTACACACAACCACAGAATGTCCAGGTTATGTCATTACATATAACCCTTACTATACATAATATGTGTAGCATTCTGATATCTCACTGGCTTATGTCACAAGATATGGTGTACAGCACATATGCACCTCTTACTGCATGACATATGTACAAAGGTTGACAGAGTTGTGGCTGGAGGCACAAACGTAGGGCCAATATTGACATTTTGATGTGATAACTTCATACATTTAATGTTGTAACAGGGTTTGTTGCAACATATATCCTATGGGGGATATGAAGTCAGTAACTCTCACTTCTGTCACCATCTACAGACTACAATCCTCAGACTACCTTCTGCAGTTCACAGATAGGTGCTCTGTGGGTAACACATGAAACAAAAGACACCACACTCTGCCCAGTCTGCAGATGACCCTACAGATGGGGGTTTCCATAAAAACATAGCACTGACTTGACAGGTGTTAAAACATGTAGGCCAGCCATATTCTCATACACCCTGTTAAACCAACATTACTCCAAATGCAGTATAGCAACACTTACAGTCTGTAGTCAGGTCAGGCACACCCCGCCTCTTGTGTATTGGCCTGTTTCCACAGTGTATGTTGTTAGAGGTAAATTCCCAGTCCATCTGTGATGCTGTTTGCCAAACAACAGATTGAGTTCCTGCTCACAGTGAATGAAAAGGCCCAACACCAACATAATATTCCTAGATATTGGACTGTGTTTCCATGCAATTGGCTATGGTAATGTTACCACAGCTGTTCCACATGCAATCATCTAGAGGAGGGTTGCAATTAGTGCAGAGGTCATCAGCCCACCATAAGCATCACTTAAAATACACATGCTGCTGCCTAAGCAAAGCAGGTGTAAGTCTCTGCATCCACCTGAGATGGAGTGAGAGAGGCAGACAGAGGCAAAGATAAGTCAGGGCGGGGTGGGAGAGTAAAACTTAAGCATGTTTGTGTCACACACCTCCCAGTTCAGGGTAGCAAACCCCTGATGACTATGCAGTGCTATCACATGTCTTTGCAGTTATTGGATGTGCCACATAAGTTGCATGTTGAGGAGCCCTCCAAACGTATATGTGATGGTGAGTAACGTCTGCAGCAGTGATATGGTAGCTATACGCTAGGTGTAGTACACGTGCCTGTTCACATGAACAGGTGTCAGCGTCAATACAGCCACACTCTCACAGGGAAGCACATCCACTGACACACTTGGCAGGGACAGGAATACAACTCATCACTAGTGAGATTGCCTCAGCACAGTACTGTGCAGGTATCACATGCACCACAGAGGTCATACGGAGGTTATATGGGCAAAGGGTATGTGGAGGTGTCTGACATCAGACAGCATGCTTCAGTGCACCAATGGGGGTTGTAGTGAGTGCAAATGTGGTCATAGGCATCATACAACACACACACACAGACACAGGCTGCCAGTACTGGCATGCATGGATGCATTGCTTCACAGGTGTGTATTGGCCAATTGTGCCAGATGGCTATACAAGGCTAGGTTATGGGCATACCTTGGCATCAGGCCTTATGACAATGGTCTGCAGTGTGGCTCAGGGGTGTAGTGTCTGGGTTTGCCCACACAGGCAGGTATTGTATTCACCATCCAGTCACCTGGGTAACTATTGCATGTGGCCAATGCTGTGCATTGCTTTCCTTATATGTGTTCCTTTGTCCATGACATGGATGGTATCTGGGATGTTTACACCTCCCACATGCATGTGCAGTGACCTGTGGAACTGTACCTGGGGTGTCTGACCCATGTTGTGTACACAGATTGTTATCATCAGATGTGCCAGTCCTGGCCTTATGTGGCAGGAACTCTTAATGGACAGCAGGTGGACCTTGCACCTACAATGATAGCATGATACCGGTATTCCCTGGTGTCAGTGGTATATGTTCATACAGGGCAGTTTTTCATGCATGGTATGTCCTTTGTGGGTCACATTTGATGGCACCACAGGTGTTGCAGGTGTCCAGTGGAGAACATAGGGAAGGTGCACTGTTGACATGTACTTGCCTATTGGACTGATGGACAGGGTGCCATGCCCTCTCTAGCCCACTGCAATTACACCATAATTACTATCAGTGTGCAATATGCAGGGTACTACCAACATAGCGGCTGTTGCCTAGTCAAGTGTGTGTGTCTGTGTGTGTGTGTGTTTATGAAACATGGGTTTGAGAGTGTTCTCTGGGTAATACAAGGGTTGCTAACTTTGTTCATGTGGCCTTGATGACACATGTAATGGGATGGATTTCCACCCCAGCCTCTCAGCTATTTTACATCTGTTATCCCTGTACGGCGGACATTGTGATATATACTAAGGCCACCATATAAGGAATTTGCAAAACCCACTGCACATTGAGTCCAATTATTAAACACTCATAATCACCTCCACACAGGATACAGATGACAAACACAGACACAGACACACATGCACCTGTCATGTCTGGGATTAGAACTCCTACCTAACTAGTTTATTACACTACAGCATTATGCAGTTATAGGACACGCCATAGAGATTACTGAAGTACTCCTTCTTCAAAGGTGTATTTCACAGTGAATGACATCAGCAGCATTGCCAAAGTAGGGCAACTGAATTGTAGTGAGTGTGACTAGCCTAGAATGCATTGCTCCCTACACAGACATAGAAACACACACAAAAGCATCCACAACTGCTATATATGGGAATAGAACCCCTACCAGTGATCTATATTACACTACAGCATTAAGCTGTTATAGGACACACCATGGGGATTACTGGAGTACTCTTTCCCCAAAGGTGTATTTCACAGTGAATGACATCAGCAGGATTGCCAAATTAGGGCAACTGAATTGTAGTGAGTGTGACTAGCCTAAAATGCATTGCTCCCAACACAGACATTGAAACACACACAAAAACATCCAAAACTGATTTGTGTAGCAACAGAACTCCTACTAGAGTTCAATATCACACTAAAGTATTACGCTGGTATAGTACACGCCATGGGGATTACTGGAATACTCTTTCCCCAAAGGTGTATTTCACAGTGCGTGACATCAGCAGGATTGCCAAAGTAGGGCATTTGAATTGTAGTGAGTGTGACTAGCCTAAAATGCATTGCTCCCTACACAGACAGAAACACACACACACACACACACACACACACACACACACACACACACACACACACACACACACACACACACACACACTCGTGCACACACACACACACAAGGTTGACATGTCTGGGATTAGAACTTCTACCTAACTAGTTTATCACACTACAGCAGTACACAGTTATAGGATGCACCAAGGAGATTACTGGGTTAGACCTTTCCCAAAGGTTTATTTCAAAGTAGATAACCTCATCAGGCTTGTCATAGTAGGAGTGTTTGTGCATGGGCCATAACCCATTCATCTAGAGGTTTACACACCATATGCGGGCACAAGCAGGGTTATATTCCACAGTTACAAGTATACAGCTGCTAGATGACTACTTTTTTGTACAGTCATGCTCCACAGCTATCACTTGCAACACATAGTCTGTAATGCTGATGGACCACCTTTGCCCCCAAAAGGTACCCCGGCCTCAACCACCTACCCATGCCAGGCGAGAACCAACCCAACCTCTAGGACTCACAGAATAAGATGTCTGCCCCCCAGCAGGGCTCCCGCCCCCACATAATGTAATAGCATGATTTCCCATACACCTAGAGCAAATATGGAAAAATTTACAACCTACCCAAGAACACTTCCCTACATTAAATGCTCAACATATCCAAGCACCCCCTCTCCGATGGCCGAGCCAATCTTCTGCTCCCTGCACCCCATCATAGTAGAAAGCCAAATGTCCGAGTGTCTAACTTCCCACTGCCTGGATTTATCTACCACTTTCCGCTCACAAAACTTCTGATCATACCAAAACCATGCATAGCCTGGCTGCAACCTCTGTGCTTCCCTGATAGTCAAAAAATAGGCCAGAAGAGGAAGATCCAGTGAAGTATCCCTCTCCATTCAAACCGCCATGTAGTATATAAAACCAAAGACCCAGTTATCCCATGACCTGGACCTAAACCTCTAAACCTACCTACCCTTCTGCGACCTATGCCCACCAATGCCACCAAAAGGTCCTTCCCATTAGCTGACTCTGCCTTTGTCAACTGTTGCACCCCATCAGCATCAAGCAATTCAATAATATCAACAAACTCCCCTTTCCAAATCTTCTCCTTCACCACCAAAGATATGTGGGGAGTCAAAACAATGGGATCCCCTTCCTGACATAAGGCCTGCATCACCAACCAATCCCCCAGCTGTGACCTAAAATCAGACCCCTCAACATCCAAGTCAGACCCCAAATCCAGATCAAGCAATGATATAGTATTATCAAAACTCCCTTCACAATCAACCAACGCCTCTAAACCCCTACCTGCTAGCTCACCTTGGACCCCCTCACTGCACCCTGATGCCCCTCCCATAGCTGCCACTATATCCTCACTCTCCATCAGACCTGATAAAGAATTACCTGCAGAAGATGAAGGGGCCACCAGTGGCGTCCTGACCTTCATCGCCACATCCTCCAATGCTTTTTGTCTGGCTTTCTTTGCCCTCGACGCCCGGGTTGTAGCCACCATCTGCCTCTTCCACTGAGATTTCAGATCCTGAGCACTAGTTGATGGAACTTCAGAAGAAATGTCTTTGAAGAGGTCCTCAACCTGCGCCACAATTCTGGCCCACCTCTGTCGCAAACCTTCAGCCATGATAACCTAAAGAAACAAAAGAGAAATTGTTAAAACAACCTTTTAAATAAATGCATGTTAGCACCAACCAGTACCTGCAGATAAATAGCACACATAATTCCTAAAATCCTTAAGCCTATCACCTCTCCTAAACTGTTATGCTCAACTACTTAATCCCCCTTACCTACCTTCTGTAAGTCAGTCCAGGGGAAAAAAAAAATTGACTGTCTTGGGACATGAACCATGCACCTCTGCATGTCACCACAATCTTGTGCGTCTAAGAGCTAGTTACTTCTACCACCTAACGCCAGTCACCCCAGACTATGCCATCTAATCTGCTAATTATTCATAATACATACAGGATATATATATATATATATATATATATATATATATATATAAATATATATATATATATATATATATATATATATATATAGATATAGATATATATATATATTTTAATATATATATACTAAATACAAACTATGTATCATCCGCGGTGGTGCAGCGGTAGCGTTGTTGCCTCACAGCAAGAGGTTCTCCCATTCGATTCTTGGCTAGAGTGCAGGGAGTGCCTTCTGTGTGGAGTCTGCATGTCCTCCCCACGGTTGGTTGGGCATTCGAAAGACATGCATAAATGGGCGTGCCTTTGTTGAATTTTGAATGTCGAGCTGGCTCCTCGGCGTTCGTGAAAAAATCTACTGCCAATCATTAGTGGACCGGAGTTCCGTTGTGGCAACCCCTAACCAGGAACAGCCGAAAGACAAACAACAACAACAACTAAATACTTACTATAATACACCCCAAACCCTACTTACCTAAAGAACCTTGCCTGATCTTCCTGCCTGCCCATACAGACTAGCTATTTCACATGCATACTCTTCTGCTGTTTTTCCTTATTTTTTTTTAATATAATAAAGAAGCCAATCCGTGATTGCCGATGCTATCGCACATGTGCGCACTATCTGTTCAAGCACAGAAAGCCATACAGCTTACCTGCAGCCCAGAAACCACTAACCACCAGGGGGAAATCATCCAAAAGAGACCGGACACTTCCCCAAGACACGGGGACATACCACTAGCCACCAGGGCACAAAAACCATTGAGCAAACCTCCCAAAGCAGCAACTAGCCACCAGGTAGAGAATAAAACAATGGAACCATCCGAAAACCTCTCAAAGCCACCACTAACCACCAGGGAACTGAAACCATCCACACAAACCTCACAAAGCTGCCATTAGAAAAAAGGGAACCGAACCATGCACACAAACCTCACAAAGCTGTCACTAGACACCAGGGAACCATGCAAAGCCATCACTAGACACCAGGGAAACCAAAACCATCCACACAAACCTCACAAAGCCATCACTAGACCCCAGGGAACCAAAACCATTAACACAATCTCTCAAAGCTGCCACTAACCACCAGGGCACAGAAACCATCCATTCAAACCCTACAAAGCCAACACTAACCACCAACGAAAACCATCCAGACAAACTCCACGCAGACACTGCAGTCACCAGGGATAGAAACCAACCATTACTATCCCCAACCCCCACCATCAGCACTTACCTGCTGCACTCGAGAAGGTATTTTTTTTTTTTTATAAGAGACCACAATAGCACTACTGAGCATGCGTGCCTGGCTGCAACTGACAGTACAAGCCTGTGAATAACCACTACACCACCAGGGACAGAAACAGCCATTAAAACCCACCATGACCAAGCAAAAACCACTAGACCACCATGGAACAACTTAACACAACAAAAGATATAGAAAAACATGAAGAATAAGTCACAAAACCACCAGGGAACCCAATAAGATGAAGAAATGTAGAAGGAGGAAAATCTGATCAAGCAATGAGAGAAATAACCACTAAACCACCATGAACACAAATACCTAAATATGTCTACATTACATACATGTCTACACTACATATCTACACAATACTGCCATATGCCCTTTATATCACCCAGCATAATTCCCGCAAAAAAAAAAAAATAGATAGATATATATCTACAAATAACCCATACTGTACTCACCATACTGACTAGCACTACCCAAGGCCTACCTTACTAACACCTCAGGTCATCAGGACGAGATCTTGCTTCAACAACACCACACCAAAATGTGCTTACTCATACGAGACTCCCCTACAAACCCCCCTAAGACCCACCCCTATGCCTTACCTCATTTAATCTCTCAGCTCCCAACTTAATTAACTCTTTCTTACCCATTCTCTACTCTTACTACCTAACATGCCTATCTTCCTACAGCCACCTCCCCCTCCCCACCCTATTTATACCAAGGTTGTCCCGTGACAAATTTGTCTGTTCCAAACTTCACTTTTACAAAAAAAAAACATTTTCTTTCATAAAACTGCAATATAATATCAGCATCTACAGACAGATCCTTGCTACTAAAACCAGTTTATAGCCCATTATCGACTAAACAGATATTAAACTTTTCATTTTTGTAAATCACATCAGTTATCAGATACAAATCTAATGAAGTGTGTTCTCAGTAGGGAAGAAAATCTCTCAGGAAGTGTTTTCCTGCCTCAAAAGATCGCAGGAAGCAAAGGTGTCAATTGCTCTTCTACTGTTCAGGATTAAATGAGTTAATAACACAAAAGGCAACATTCCACATAAAATTTTGTACATGTTATTGTTATGCACAATAAATCATTATGTATTACATTTACCTCACAGCTGCATTTTGGGAAGTCATAACATTAGCAGGCATGGACATCATAGGACTACACATCTAAACCTGCAGAATTACATATGTTAACACTATTTCTGGAGACATAAAGGTGGAAAGTAATAACACCTACCTTTCTCCCTCCACTGATACTCAAGCCTTTGTATATGCTCTTGGCAGAAGTCTCAGTTTCATACCTGATGTTCAGCAGCTGCAAACAGGAAAAGATGTGATGTATTATAACAACAGAAGGATTGTTTTAGTTCAGTACATAATAACTGCTGTATAGAAAAAAATAACAGTGAAAATGTAGCCATAATTACAAGTTAGCAAGTAGTGTCATACAATACAATTTCACATTTTGCATATTCAGTCGTTGAAGTTTCACTCTCAATAGTGTGCACAAATGCTTATTAATGCAGAAAAACAAGCATAGCTAGTAAATCTTAACTGTGATTACCTGAATTGATGTAAGTCAAACAACTTACATATATGAATATATAAGTGTGCCAATAAAGGATGACATTAAGTGAACAAATATATCTAACCATGTGGACAAAGACCTACAAATGTGAATTTGTGTGGATATATGACATGAGAAGTAAAAGATAATTACAAGTGCTACCATGTACAGTACATAAGCTGCTATACACATTTAACATCATGTACATAATACATCCAAATTACATTGTGCAATGTCAACTGTTGACATTCATAACATAAATTAATAATAGAGTGGAACTAAATCACTACCACTCATGTATTTTCTGTAAGTAAGGCATCTCTGTGTAGGAATATTCAGATTGGCCAGTGATGTATGCAATGTTTTGGTGGGATTAAAACACTAAAACTATATAACTTTTACTGTTTGTCATCATATTGCTAATAGTGATACCTCTCATATATAGTGGTTGTTTGTGGTGCTGTCATTCTCACAAAGGAGTAGCATGTTAAAATGCATTCTTGAAATGTATTCCTAACTAGTTTTTTTATAGTACATTAACCACATAAGTAAATGTTAACATTTAATTATAAGTAAACATAGCCATAAGTCATGTTCATATGTGAAGTAAAAATAAGTACTTAAGTGTACACATATATCATATTATGAAATATTCCTGAAATCTGTGGATAACAATGAAATGCACATTTATCCAAAGTTTAATATCAACATGTCAGCACACAGTTTAACTGTCATTGATTGCAAGAAAACATTTTTATGTACAGGAAAAATATAAATAGCCAATAAAAAAATAGTGTACAGCTGTGGGATTTAAACATAAACATGTAAAAGAGGTATAAAGGCAATTAATGAATTAGCATACAGTGCTAACCCTAGAGCTATAACATGGTGTAAGAATTACAGATCCACAGTGCCTGTACTTGAATTATGATTACAGGATTGCAATGTTGACCTGCATTGTTCTTACAGTCATTAAACTGATGAAAGAAGTAATGAGGTATAAAAGACTGCTGTAAAATGTAAACTTTAGAAGTAACATATGCATGTATTATTCAGCATTCACACATACATCATTATTAACAAAAGTATACTGTATGATGTTTAAAAAAACTGTGTGAACAATGGGGAAATACTTAGAAATATGCTGCCTAACAACTATAGGCATCAAGGCACCATGGCCATCCTATATGTGTAAGATCTGTAATGTATAGCTTACCAAACTATAGATCTCCATGTAATATGGACAAGTAAATGAATTACTGACAGGGTTTAGGTTTTATCCAAAACAAGCTACAATGAAATTTGAACTTGCACATGGACAAGCAAGGTTTATATTAGCATGTTGCTTAGCCAGATGTGCAACTCAACATGACATGTCTTTTAAGGTTCTATATTACTGAATAGTGACGAAATGTGCATTTATCTATGCTATAAAGTTAACATGTTTCAGCACACTGAGATTAAATGTACTGTTTTGCAAGAAAACATTTGTCTTCACTTCAGGGAGAGGGGTTTTGAATTATGGTTAAAGATAATTACTTCAAAGACATAATGCACAGAATTTGATTCTCACTTTTGAAAATAAATGGGCTAGACTTAAAATAGCCTGGAAGGGCAGCTAGTCGAGTACTTACTTATAAAGCTATGATGCTATGATGCTATGAACCTCTGCCTCCTGTCATAACTGTGGCGTATACCCACATGTGGCTGTTTGTGTATCATGTTAGCCTACAGATACACCTTTGTAAGACACGGTCTGTGTATAATCCGACACAGACAGACAGACCTGGTGATGATGTGCATATTGTTGCCACAGTGCAGTACTGTTTCGCACACTTATGATCTATGATATTAATGTTGGCTTGTTCCATACACAGGTACATCTGCACAATGCCTGCACTGTTTGTCACATAAGTTAGTCTGTTAGTGTGATCAATAGCTCTTGTGTGTGTGTGTCTGCCTTCTGTTACGACTGAGGATTATACTCACATGTTGTTGTTGGTGTGCTATTTCATAATACAGATTCCACTTTACAACGGATGATGTTTTCTAACCAGATAGAACATACCTGGCAAAATAGTACATTTCACTATTGCTAATTACATCTGAGCTCTTTATTGTTAATATGATCATATTCACGTGCATAGGACACCTGCAATCTGCACGCCATTATAGCCCATCTGGTATATGTGTATCTTATTTGTTGTGCATTATACATTAGATGGGATCCTATATGATGCCTGGTATATGCTTAGTACTGAGTTGTGTATATTTTCTTCTCACATGACAGTAGCATTTCAACCCTGACTATCAGAGGTGGAGTCACAGGAGGACATGTCAAGTAAGTTTAAGCAGTTGTACTGACATCTGTCATATTTTCTTGATATGTAAATGATATTTCTGTGTTACACAGGGTCCCTGAAGCACCTACTACCATCATCACCTGGTAAGTCCATAGCACCATTATCAGTATAATTCTATTATTATCCCTAATTTCAAAACTATGTTTCACCATGTGATTCTGTGAATATATGTGGCACATATCATCTGTCTCTTTTTGTAGCACATGCACTATCTGCCTCCTCCAAAAGCCTATCCATTGATCCTCAGGTGGGATGTGATGTACCTCACTATGGTAGCATGGCCAATGACACACAGGCCACTGCACTGGGTCCACTGTCTGGCCAGGAGGTAGACAGACATGTGGTTCATGGTGTGACCACTAATAGGAAGACGAAACAGACCAACCATTCTAATGTGGGAAAATCAGATGACAGACATTATGAAGACCATGACCTGCTGTCCTAAGTAGAGTCTGGCATAGTATAGTCATAGCATAAACAGGGTATCACATGCCCTAACTGTACTGAGCAAATTACCTCCAGTGGAGAGAGGCAAACCCCCTTCATTAAACCCAGACATGTCCCTTGAACATCAGTGTATGTGCTACAATGTGCATGCACATCTGGTGTTAGTCACTCAACTTTGAGCAGTCTCATCCAGACAGAAATATCACAATATTGCTCCAACCAACACCGTGTCCTAAAATTCTAGTCTGACCCCATCCAGCTCCTCAGCACAGTACCATGGGCCGAGACTTTCTGAACATGGCAAGGTCAGCCAAGACTGAATTGTGAGCTGTTAGCGTGGGTGCCACAGATCACACTAGAGTAACACTGACAGTTGATCCAATGTGTGTCCTGTGGTGTCATTCTGATTATTTAACAATGATGACCGCCATACCTCTCAAATGTACCTCATTACGAGGAATGTTCCTCATCTGGGTCTTAAAAAATTCATGTTCCTCTCATTACGAGGAATGTTCCTCATCTGGGTCTTAAAAAATTCATGTTCCTCAAAGTTCCACATTTCAAGATTCTGGCACACATTCAGTGTTAGGAATTTTTATACTGATATCCATAGAAAATAGAACTGGATCATATCAATTCATTAAAATAACTTGAAAATAGCACTTTTAACCAACCTTTGTGCTTCTTAGCTAAAAGTGATAGTAAGCTGTTAGTAACTGTTCCACATTTTACCAATTTCTTCCACATAATGAGAGTCATTGTTTCTCATTTTGGAGATGGAAGGTTGAGAGTGATGATGACCACTGCACTTTCCAATAGCTAATCAATCTCTAGGTGATTTTCAAAAGTCTGATGCCACAGTTTTTTTTCTGACCATTTCTTTGACCTAGGTGATTAGTTGCACTATGAAGTACATATTTGTCGTTAGTATATGTTAGTACAGATACTGATGACTGATGACAGGGATGCTCTATGTGACAGTCTCCATGCTTCTGCTTGCACCTCAGTTGACATATAGCACATATTCTCATGGTTAACAGCAAGTTATGTTGGCCATACAGCATTGTTTGTGACATTACACATCTCATTGTTGTCTGCCATTCCTGCAAGCACATGTATGCCTCTGTATAGATAACTGTGTTACTTATGACATTTTAATGTGGTACTGCACATATTTCACCCTCAAGACTGAATGCACTTCTGTGGACCAATTTCCATTTTTTTATCCTCACGTTGACATGTAGTTCCCATATGGGCCTTTCCATATCTCCCTAATCCCACCCATCCACCCACCAACCCACCTACATACAGACACGCGCACACACACACACACACACACACACACACACACACATATATATATATATATATATATATATATATATATATATATATAGATATATATATAGATATATATATAGATATATATACCTATGTTGTATCCCAATCACTGCTACATGTTCCATGGCAGATGTGCACTCACTGTCATTGATACACTGCATGATTAAACATAATCACACCTCTAAGTGAATCATGTTACAGCAATAACTTGATAACTTGTGCTTCAAAGCATTGCCTTATGTGCTGCTGCTGTACACTGTTTACTGTGCTGTGTCACAAAGTTACATATCTCAAAATGCTATGTGTGATGCATCAGTGTTAGTGAACACTGTCTGGGCCTAGATTTCTTGTGGTACTTGCTATTCTACCTTTGAATGTTAGTTATCTGTATGACGATATCATACATGTACAACAACGCTTCTGTTGTGCACACCTCCTGCATGCCACACATTTGCCAGTGTAGTCCTCTTTGATGATATACCTTGCAGAGAGTCTCCCTATGGTGATGACCCTGTTCCATTGCAAGAAACAAAACTGAAAAACAATATTTCTTTCTTGTTCAATGGTGAATATTTTCTACAGAAAAATGGAGTGGCAATGGGTACCCTCTGTGGTGGAAGCTTTGCCAATAGTGTGATGGCCCACTGGGAGAGAGAATTTCTTTTTAATAGTGTCATTTTTGCCAATAATTTTTGTTGGTACATGTGCAATTTGGATGATAATTTTTTATCATTCTGAAGGGTGACAAGAGTTCTGCTAATGATTTTATTGATTTTATTTCTGGCCTTACCCCTTTTCTCAAGTTTGCTTCAGATTTTAACACTGACTGTATTTCATTTCTGGATGTTTGGCTTTCAAAGGATAGAGTGGATGGAAAATATGTGGCTAAAATTTATAGGAAGCCTACTTATTCCAATAACCTCCTTCATTTTGAGAGCTCTTACCCATACCACCACAAAAGAGCAGTTATAAAAGGCCAATTTGTAAAAGCCACCAGAATGATTACCCTGGAGGATGATTTCCTATTAGAGTGTGATTTACTTAAGGAAATGTTTCTTGGAAGGGGGTACCTATCACACCTAATAGATGAAGTAATGAATGAAGTATGTAGGAAAAGGAGTTATGGCTGGTTTAAACCCATCCTTAGTAGGGATGTTTTAACCCATATTACAGATGATTTAAGCATTGAGGATACACCAATTGTATCAGGTACATTACAAACTCACCCTACTCCTCCACTCATGCACACTAATTTTTCTTTGAATTTCATTACCCTTTTTCATTAGAAGCTAAGGTTTTGAGGGACCTCCTTACTAAGAATTGGTCTGTTCTCAGGGATGACCCATTTATTAGACAATAAAATAGGGGTTACACCAATGACGGTGTTTAAGAGGGGGTATAATTTGAAAAACATACTTGAAAGAAAGATTAGAGTTGTTCCCACTAGTTGCGGGATGTACAAATATGGTAGATGCAACTTTTGTAAATATGTGGAAGTGACTAGTAGATTCTGTATTAACAACTACACCTATAACATCAGGTGCAAATTTAATTGTGATAGCTGTGGGGTTGTGTAATTCGCCATTTGCCAAGTACATCAAGGTTTTTATGTCAGAAAAATGGAACGACATTTTAAACAAAGAATTTATGAACATCAGTACATCAGTAGACAGATTTGCACCAGTGCCTTAGCAAAACATGTAATTGAGAATCAAGGTCACTATTTTCTTTACTTAGTTATCAAACAAGTTAAGAAAGATGTTGGAGGGGACCTTGGTCCATGAGATTGGAAGAAAAAGAATTGGTCTGGCAACTGAGTCTTAATGCATATGCATATCCAGGTCTTAATGACTAATGCTGCCTGAAATGTATTGAAACTTAAATCCTTAGAAATGTGATTTAGCCTTTCATACAGTATATTCAATGTTTTTATTTTTCTGTGTTTGAATAATATCTTGTATTGTTTAATGTGTTTTGATATATATAATAACGAAAAATGTATATATACAGATAAAGATAAAGATTCTAGTTGTCTACTGATGTACTATGTTCTTCATCTGTAAATATGTTGTAAGTAATTGCTATGTAAATTGTTAATCACTGTGTAATCCAATGTAACTACTGTCTGTTTATTTTAACTGTGGAGCTTTTCTCCCCGGGCCTCTGCTGAAAATAATGGACCTACGTCCAGTCAGACACTCCCGGTCAACAAATATAAATAAATATATATATATATATATATATATATATATATATATATATATATATATATATATATATCTATATATATATTTGTTGTTTGAGAGGGTGTAGGTCTTTAAAATTACAATATTTTTATGATGTCATAATGTATTAGGAGTATTTACTTTAACTGGTCTTCCATGTCTTTTTAAGGTGTCTTAAGAAGTTCATGTATGAGAAGTGAACAAAAGTATTAACACATATTATTTTATTTTACATTTGTTTACCGGACTAGTCCGACTGGATACATGTCCATTTTCAGCGGAGGCCCGGAGAGAAAAGCTCCACAAAGACAAACTTATATAGATTACTTATATAGATTACACAGAAGTTAGCAAACAATTATAAAGACAAAGTGATTATATACAATGGGTTAGTAGTGATTCCCTAGTAGGGACTCAAAATTGTCATGGATAGAGAATTAAAAGTAAGAGACATCAGATTGGAAGCACAGCTTGGTGATGTAGTTACAAGTTATGATAATTGCAGAATATGCTTTTAGTTTATAACTTAATCAGGGTTGGTACATGGACATAGCCAATACACTGAGATACTGTTTGAGGTTTTTTTTGAAGAGACTTTTGGAGGATTGTAGGGTTATATAGTTTGGCAACGAATTCCAGGTTTTGCCAATGAAGTTGGCAAACAGGGATTCACCAGCAGAGTTATTAGCTTTGTGGGTTTGGACCAGTAGTTTATCAGCTGACCGTAGGGATCTTAGATTGCTATATGGCTTAATAATATTTTTAAGTGAGGGGGTATCCTCAGGGTGGTACAAAATTTTGTGTGCTATTAAGAGTTGATTAAATTGAATTAAGCTGGGCAGTTCTAGCCACTCTAGTTGTTTAAGGTTCTGGCAGTGGTGGCTTCTATAGGTGGAGCCAGTGGTGAATCTGGCAATATGATTGTAGCTATGGGACAGTTTACCTAGTTCGGATTTGATGAGGTTTGAGAGAACAGGCGAGGCATATAAGAGAGTAGAGAGTAGGTGTGATCGGGCGATTGCAGTCCTAGCCAGTGGGGTTAAAAATTTCTTGTTTCTATACAGTGATCCAAGCTTCTTATTGATGGTCTGTATGGTTTTGTTGACCTGTAGGTCAAATTTGAGATTACTGTCTATGATAACCCTTAACAGTTTGGTGTGATTATCTGGGGAAATAGTGGTACCATTGTTAGATGTGACAGAGAATGAAAGTGTGGTGGATCTACTAGTGGGAGAGAAGAGTAGAAGTTTAGTTTTATTGGGGTTCAGAAGTAGGCATTGATTGGTGAGCCAGTTCTCGATAGTGTTAAATGTATTTCGGGTTAAGATTTGCAAGTCGGATGGGGAGGTGGCTGAGCAGATGTGAGTGGAATCATCTGCGTATTGGATGCAGGTGGCTTTAGTACTAAGCCCTGACAACTTGGATAGGTATGAGCTGTGCATGGTAGAGTAGCAGTTCGGAGTCATGTCCCCAACCATGAGAGCTACCTCTGCCAGGAGTTACACTGCTAGTTTTATGGCCCTGGATAGAAACTGCGGGTGCTACCTGTATAATAAAATACAAACTGCTCAAACCTATGTTATGTAAAATGTATTTTAAAGAATAATAAATGGTGATGCAATGCAAAAATGACATTCATGAATTAATAAATCTACTTTATATACAATAATAGTAATACAAAATGTGTGCTTGCCATGTGTAGGTGGTCGTGCAAATTCAGAATACAATGTGCCTACATATAAGAAAGGGAAATGAAACTTGGCTGATAAGCATCACAATGCAAATTACACAAGAAACAGAAAATAATCCCCCATTACAAATGCATAATAGGAACCATCTCATGCAAATGTGTACATTACAGTTTAATTCTTACAATAGCTATCTATTTATCTATATAAATATATATCTATATATATATATATATATATATATATATATATATATATATATATATATATATATATATATATCTATATGGGCCTATGTCAGAAGCTCGCGTTTTCAGAAACTCAAAATTCATATTGTCGAGATCATACGATTGGGTTTCATGCCTCTCAGACTCTCAGTGCAAGAAATATGGACAAAGCCAGAAATATTGGGGGACAAAGGCCCAAAACTAGGGACATATTTTAAATATTGTTAGAATAATATGTTGCACAGAAGGCTTTCTACATGGCCCACCTCATAAGTAATGGTATTTCATTCAGGAATAAGGAGGTCATAACATCCCTGTACTCCTCCTGTATAAGACCCATTGTTGAGTACAATGCCCCTTCTGGCATGTACCTTGCCAAGCGCATGCAGCAGCTGGAGAGACCACAGATGTTCCTGACCAGGAAAATCCAGGGTCTCAAACACCTATCCTATACAGATAGGCTAAAAGCCCTGTCCCTCTTCTGAGTCTTGTATAGACTGCTCTGAGGTGACCTGTGTCTGGCATACAAGGCCATCTCAGACCCAGCCTTGATGGAGTTGCTGCATATTCGTAAGTCAAACTCCACTCGCGCACCCCACACACAAAGCTTCAACCTGGTCTGTGACATTAATAGAACTTGTTGGCAGGATAGATTTCTGTCCCAAAGACTCCCTCATTTGTGGAATAGACTCCCTCTCCATGTCAAGTACAGTATCTCACTAGTCCTCTTTAAGACAAACCTGGATGACTGGGTGTGAAACAGAAAATATAACCATGGGATCCCATCTGTGCCCCTGCTGGACAAGGGAAACAGGTGTTGACTTTGTGAGAACATGGGCAGAAATCTTGGCTAGGCTTATAAGGCTCTCTGGGCCAATAGCCTAGTACTGGCCTATGAACCTATGAACCTATGAATAACAGATTTTGCATCATTATGTATTTTTGAAGGATATGAAGTCTAACACTCAAATTGCAGTCATTATTTAGTATTATTTAGGAACTTCAATCCTTAATGATTTGCCAGAAAACAACAAACTTTATGAAGAATAGGCCAAAAATGTGAGGAAAAAATCTGGATATTTTGTGAGAAACTGGCCAGTTGAGAGATATGTCAAGTTTCTGAAAAGTCAAACATCAAAAAACTAAAAAACTACAAAAATCTACCTTTTTTCTACATTTTTGTAGGGGGGCAAGACCCCTTGTACCCCCAAATCTCCTGCATATTATATATATATCATCTCTGAGATAGCACTAGAGTGGGTAAAGGATAAATTCCCGATCCTCACTGTACTGCGATCTCCATTCAAAAGATTCGAGTTTTCGGAAAATCGGTCATATGGTCCCAACCATATCAATTTTTTGCTAGCTTCTGATAGGGATATATATATATATATATATATATATATATATATATATATATATATATATATATATATATATATATATATTCTTCTTTCGGCTTTTCCTGGTTAGGGGTCGCCGCAGGGAACACCTGTCTACTCAGGACTGGCAGTGGAGTTTTACAGTGCCGAGTTTCCAGCCCAGTGCCCAACCTTCCACAGAAGGCACACATGACTGAAGAAATGTAGAAACCACCACGAAGATAAAAAATTAAAATGAATTTATTGTAGATCAAAAAAACAAGCGCTTTCACGCAATATAAATTGCGCTTCCTCAGGTTACAAATTACAAAACCAAATGAGTACTTTTATACCAAATGCATTACCTTTCAATTAGATCATTGAGATAATCATTAAATAAGCAATCAAAGTGCTTGTTTGTATAAAATAAGAATTCAGTGTTGATATCACAAGCAGTCTAACACAATTAAACACAAACAACCTTATCATCATTCAATGGCACTCAGATACAAAATTGTGAATATAAATAGTGTTAATAATCATTAAGTAAATATCTTATATAAACAAAAACAAAAATAGCATAGAAATATTCATGCCGTAACCATCTAGATATTAGTAAAACTTTTAATGGTTGCTTGCAGGAAGCTATGCCCATATTTAGAAAATCTAATGCTGAAGTTGCCGATACTACTTGATTCTGCAGTAAATGCAATCAAATAATTAAGGTCTAACAAACCATTAACTCAAAGATTCATGAATCAGGAAATGTTGCCCATATATGGCTAGAAGTATAGCCAAAATACTTATATAGAGTCACCGTAGAAAAAAGGTGATGACAACAAAACAAAAGTATAAAGCAACTTTCATTTATCTCAATAAAGGTTATACTGCATGGCGCAGATATAAAAAGTAAAAATGTGAGAAATACAAAGATATATAGGAATATATAAATAAAGATACACATCAATCATAAAATGTCATTCATTCAAAAGTTGAGTAGTAACAGCATAAAGATAATGCTATGAATTCAATCAACGCTGACTAAAAACTAAAAAA
Source organism: Protopterus annectens (assembly GCF_019279795.1). Classification (NCBI taxonomy): domain Eukaryota; kingdom Metazoa; phylum Chordata; order Ceratodontiformes; family Protopteridae; genus Protopterus; species Protopterus annectens. Next base: position 837,991,630 of record NC_056729.1, on the reverse strand, counting down.
ACTCGTATTAATTATTAATAAATATAGTATTTTGTTATAATAATAATAATGGTTACATTAAAACGAAAATATTAAATATTAAATAACTCCATTATTATTTTATGTTATTCTAATTCATTATTCGTTTTTTATTTTTATTTTTAAATTTTGACAAATACGCTTCTATCATATTGTCATGTACCAGGTTCCGCTATAATAAGCACAACCTTCCACAGAAGGCACACATACACGCACGCACTCATGCCTAGGGCCAAATTAGAGTGTCCAATCCACCTATAGCATGTCTTGGGGATATGAGGCCGCCATATATATATATATATATATATATATATATATATATATATATATATATATGTGTGTGTGTGTGTGTGTGTGTGTGTGTGTGTGTGTGTGTGCGTGTGTGTGTGTGTGTGTGTGTGTGTGTGTATATGTATGGTATGTATATATATATATATATATATATATATATATATGTATATATATATATATATATATATATATATATATATATATATATATGTGTGTGTGTGTGTATATGTATATATATATATATGTATATACACACAGAGAGAGACTCACGCACACACACACACACACACACACACACACACACACACACACACACACACACACACACACACACACACACACACACACACACACACACACACACACACACACACACACACACACACACACACTCACAATGAGAATTTTATATTGCATACCAGGAAGTTATCCAGTAGACATACTTGGGAATTGGATTGTCTTCCTCATCAGCTTTAGCATGGGGGATTCTGTGTAAACCCTCTGCTAAGCTGTCTGGACCTCTGACAGATGAAAGGAACTTGTCTGTTTCAGTCAATGGTAGTTCAGTATCAGGACCATCCCTCATAGTCACACATTCCTGAGCAATTGCAGCCAACCTACATTTTGCTTGCAATTGCCCAGGAATGTGTGTCTGTGAGGGATAGTCCTGTCCTATGTCTTGTTTTCAGATTGGTACAGCCATGGCCTCCCACAGCATAGGCATCATTGACCACCTTCTACCAGATACAGTCATGGGAGGACTTGTCTCCTCTGCATTGTCTAAGAGGAATGAACTATGTCGATGTAGTGTCTGAATGATAACTTCATTTTCTGTGTCACTGAATGGGAGATTACAGGGTGTAGATGTCTTGGGCACATAGCCCTGTATGAGATAAAATATAAAAGAACAAAAATAAAATTTAGTCACAGCTGATTCCCTGGAATTCAAAAAACTGTGTAGGCTTCAAAAGAGCCTGCATAATTATAATACATTAGTGCAAGGAGAAGCAGCACTCATTTGCTTCCAACCATTTTGTAGCCAGCAACAGTGTCATCAGCCATGAAACACTGTAGGGAAGAAGAAGCTCACAGAATAAACAAAGCTGTTTCCCTGTATGCAAATGTATTATCCCTTCATGTATGGACAAGTTATATGAAGTAGGGGCAAGTTGATTACAAGAAGTAAGCTGCAGGGGACATGAAACTGGGAGAATGTACACACAGTACAATGTTAATAGTCAGACATAAGTGCAAGGGGATAGTAATCAGAGAAAATGCATTAATGTGTGATATGTCACAAAGAAACATTTTCAATAGAAAACATCCATATTGATATAATAATATATAATCCTGTTTCCAACTATCTAACCATGTACATAACTAAAAACAGACAAGTAGCAATGAATTTGAGAGGGGCACAATGCAACAATGTACAGAAAGGTAGCAAATGTGATATTAATGTTGGCAACATGCCAACCTGACATAACACTTTATAAGGACAATTAAGATATTAGGGGCTATTTACCTGTACTGCAGGTATTTAATATGATGCATGAATACAGAGAATGTATGTGTGATAACTGACTGGATTGCTATATCTTCCACTCCATCCTGTTTAAACAAGAAATCAGCCTTACAGCTGCTGTGTCATACACAGCAGAAAGGGACAGGTTTTACCATTTGTTGTCATTTGACAACCATAGATGGGGAGGTTATTTCACCACGACACATGTATTAGACAAAAAATGTGTTTTATATTCATGTGTATCATAAACAGTAATATAATAGCACTCAAAATACCCAGGTAACAAATGACAACTCAGATCTGATGACATTTCAATAGTTTAGAATTTTAGCCTTGCCTAAAAAAAACACTATGGGGGTGGCAAGAGCCTTAGCCAATATCCGGAATCCCAGGGGTGACAGGTGCAAGCCGTCCCTCGCGAAGCAGTGTGGCTTGTCAAGCATGTCATCCTAGGCAGACAGACACTGGATCCCCTTTGAATGACACCAGACATTAAGCCAATTGTTAAAGCTGATCATCTTGTCTCTGTATTGTGGCATCATTCTTGGTGAAGGAAGGATACTGCTCAGGGTCAGGGTCATACCTGCCTGGACTACATAATCAGAGAGCTCCTCTATGTCTCTTTTCATGTAGTCCACGGAGGTACATCTCAGGTCGTTCACACCAGCATGGACAATGACTGTGTCATATTTGTACTTGCCATGGAGTGACCCGAGTGCTTGTGTTATGTGGCGGATTCTAGCGCCCGATAGGCAGCTTACTGTGACCCTATGTTTGGTGTTGTATTTGGCCTTAAGGGCTGTGACTGCTTTGCACACTGCTTTTGTGGATTATGTGTTGCTTGTGGGGTGTCTTGAGGTAGCAGTTGTTTGGGTGTCTGCTTTGGAGGCCTCTGCTGTTTAGGTAAATTTTTACTCAGAGCCTCCGAGTATGTCTTTGTGTGTTTATGTGTTTGATTCAGTGGTGTGGTAGCATTATGTGAGGCTGGTTTTGTGGTGTGTGTAGTTGCCTTCTCTTCCTGTCTGGTCTTGCCAGTCCTGAGTTGAGAGAGCTCAGCCTCCAGTTTGGCTAAATAGCTGCATCTCTCGCAAGTATTTGTGTTATGTGGGAGGAGGAGAGGGTTGTCTGTGTACATGAGGCAGTTATAACATTGCCTCAAGATTCCCAGATTCACCAGCTGGACCGGAGAGGAGATTGACAACTGACCTTTGGACATGCTAGAATAATATTGGGAATTCCTTAATAATTGAAAACAAGGGCCAGTGGGGAGTGAGGGTGTAGTGCTTTTAATTTTTAGTGCTGACTTATATAATTGCTTTAGCGAGCAAGTGCCAGGTAACTTGAGTGCAATGTGTTACAAGTAACTAAATGCAAAAACGACAAACAGTAACTTTCTTTCAAGTGAAACAAGGAAATAAGTAAGTAAGCAATGCAGATATCACTAGTGATCCACAGAAGCGCTGAGAAGCCACGTATTAGGTGGAATTAGCTTCCAGGGAAATAACAAGCAAACAAACAACAAGCATATAAACAAAGCTAGATTCAGCAGGCCTGGATCTAGTCTATGCTAGAGCAAACAAGGTGTACCAATTTCAGTAAGATACAGTTCAAATATTCAGGCACTATAAACCTTTAACCAGAAATTCCCAGCTCAGAAGGGCAGAGTCCAGCCTCTTCTCCCACAAGAGTGCAGACCGCAATCCTTCTTAATGTAAAATAACTGGCCTGAAGCCCAAGTGCTTAAACCAGAACTAATACACTTTAAGAATAACAGACACTGGGCTCTCAATCAGCAGTTCCCAACTTAGAAGGATGAAAGCTACCTGTCCTGCCACCACAGTGCTTGCCACAAACCTTCCTAATGTAAAACAACTGGTCTGAAGCCCAAGTGCTTAATCCAAAAGACTTAGAATGATAGCTACACTTTAATCAAGTTACAACCAAGCAGTAATAAATACAATTGAATACTTTAGAGAATGTCTGGATTAGTGCTCAAGTTACACAAACAAAGCTAGATCCAGCAGGCCCGAATCCAGTCTATGCCACAGCAAACAAGGCGCACCAACTTCAGTAAGAAGCAGTTCAGATATGCATGCACTATAAGCCTTTAACCAGAAATTCCCAGCTCAGAAGGGCAGAGTCCAGCCTCTCCTCCCACAAGAGTGCAGACCACGAACCCTCTTAATGTAAAATAACTGGCCTGAATGCCCAAGGGCTTAAATCAGAATTAATACACTTTTAGAATAACAGACACTGAGCCCTCAATCAGCAGTTCCCAACCTAGAAGGATGTAAGCTACCTGTTCTGCCACAACAGTGCAGACCACAAACCCTCTCAGTGCAAAACAACTGGTCCGAAGCACAAGTGTTTAAACCAAAAGGCTTAGAATGAGTTACACCAAGCAGTAATAAATACAATTGAGTATTTTTAAGATGATGCAAAAGTAAAATGAAGTAGGTAGAAACACAAGTACAGTAAAAGCAGATGAAATTTTTTTTTTTTTTTTTTTTTTTTATCTGAACAAGTGCTGAGATCAAAGAAACAGATTTGAGTGCTGAAACTAGAAAACTGGCTTGTTATAAGAAAAAAACAAGCTAGAAGGCGTCCCTCAAACACAGAAGGGCTTGGGGCTCAGAAGCCTACAAATAGTCTATACCACTTAACAGGAAAGGCAGGAAATAAGCTTAATTTTTTTTTGTCTGTTTCCCAGATGCTCTCTTTGTACACAGTAGGAGTGCCTGAAATCAGAATATGATCTCACTGCACTCAGTTGAGTGAGCAAATGAGATGGGCCCAGAGGCAGGCTGAGGGGCGGGCAGTTTCAAGGCCACTAAGATTAACACCAAAACAAAAACAGGGAGGGTGGGTGGGAATAACTGAAGAGCAGAATAACTGCCACTTCAGTTAAATATTCCTTCAACACAGTTTAAATCAAATTAAATACTGTATTTTTTTTTTAAAAAGTGCAGATAAAGGTACTTAAATTCTCTTATACGTCCAATTGAATATAACCAAGTTCTTAGCCGGCCAAAGCTGAGGTTTTTAAGCAGAAAATATTTCACAATGCACCATTTAAATAGGCAAGGACAGGAAATCAAAGAATGTGGTTTTTCTTCACTCAGTACTGTCCTGAGTGCTGACGAGTAATGACAAGAGTGCAACGGCACCAGTCTCAGTTGTGCTACTGATGGAATTCAAAGTTAAATTTGTCCTTTTTTCACTGCCAGTCAAGAGTGTGCAATGACAAATGGTGTGCAAGGGATGAAGACAGAAAAAAATATATGAAGCAAGTAGCTAAAACAGACATCTGTGATGTTGTTTTCTACTTTGCTGTCTTGCAACATGAGCATATGCACCTTTAGCTGCCCTTGCAGACCATTTTAATCCTAGCCAGTTTCCCTTAAAGATAAGAATCAAACCTTGCACCATGAATTTGTGAGGTAAGCACCTTAACCATTATGCCAACCCCAACTTTAGTCAAACTTTTTGCTTTTAAATAGTACACTGCCAATACACAAGTTATTATGACCATCTCTGCACATCTCTGAGGTCTGTTAGACAAGTAAAAGACACAATAACCAAGGACTGCCATTTCACATACAGCATGCCTTTGGGGTGCTGTAGTAAACTAGATCACATAGATGAACCCATACAGTGACAGGTAGGACATGTAGACTCCAAACAGAAAAAGCTTTAGCCAAGAACTCAGACTGAAGCACAAGAAATTACAGTTCTACTCTCTGTGCCACTCTGCCAATGAGCAATTGATTTCTTATATACCATGCTCCTGCCAAATCACCAAATATATCCACCTATCATGTGTAAGGTCTGTTTGTGGTGGTAAATAAAAGAAAGTAGTGCCAGACTGTTATTCTTAAATGTACTGCACCTCCCAATCACTAGTCCACTAGACATGTGAAAGAAGCACTGAATTTTTAAAGCAAGTAGAGGTATTGAGCTCTTGGGATGCACTCTCCCTTACTACAATACAAATTCCTTACCTACACAATTACCTTTATATATTTCAAATTCAGCCCTGTCCCCATTGTGAGTATGCAAATAAAGTGTGACTCTTTGATTAGCATTCATGAATTCTAAAATCTACATTAAATGCAGGAAATGTAAACATGGTATAAGGACCTACAGTATTGCATATACACTCCTTAGCTCTGCAAGGATGAGCACTGAAAAGTATTATCTGATACATGCTTGCAAATGTGAATGATTAGCCTAACTGCAGCAACTATCAAATTTTTACAGTCAGTCCTCATTAATGAATACTTACCAAGTATGTATGAGCAATTCTAAGGGAGTATGTTACTCAGTGAAATATATTAACTGTTAGAAAGTCACATAGCCATCTTGTTAAGGAAGCATGGACAATGGAATGATGTTAACAAAATAAAGAAAAGAAAAGCACTGAAGTCTTCAAATTTTTATTTTATATTGTGTAAGGAAAGGTTGTTTTCTTGTTACCAGTATCACAGGCATACACACATCTAACTGCAAATTATATAGGTCTAAGTTCAGAACTTGATTCTGTTGCACCTGTAATGTCAAGTGATGCTATATCTCATCTTGACTGCATGTAACCTTATTTTTATCTTTACAGTGTAAGTATGAGTGCATGGCACATACTGATAAGATTCTCAATTGTGTCTTGGGAATGCCCTACTGTCCTGTGTTCTATTCCAAAGATGGTGGAGTTTGTCTAATCATAATGATGTTTAAAGAGCATATGCTCATGTTGCAAGATGGCAAAGTTGAGGTAATGCCAGAACTGTACAGTTAAACAACTTATTTCTTAAATTTTCCTTTATTTCAGTATTTTTTTCCAGTTGTCTTTTTATCATTTGAGCATCATTTGGAATTGTACACTCAGGACTTTTCCCCACCAGTGAACTACTGTTCACTTCCTAGGTAAAAATGAAACATTTAATTTGGGCTACCTTCTGTACTGCAAACATGTCTGTCACATGTGTGTAGATGTCAAAAAGCTGGATAGTATTATGTGAATAAATCTAACCTGTCAGGTAACTATCACCGTGGAACAATGTGTACATAAAGTGAGAGAAGAGAAATAATGTGGGATTCAAATCCAGATTACATAACATTTTTGACTGTTTTCAGAATAAATATTGACACCCAGTATTTTATATGAAATGAACAGGCTAAAGTCTGTGATACATGCTAAAAATCTTACCTGTAGTTTATGTGAATGTATGATACATAGGTGTTTTTGTTGTAAACTCAGTTCTTCTTACTACTAATAATATGTGCTATGGATGGTATAACATATGAAATTTTTCAATGTGCTAACAAAAAATAGCTACATGAGCAATGTGGACATGTGTGCCATATACACTTGAGAAATTGTACATATCTCACAAATTGTCTTCATGACACATAAAATATATTGCAAATGTTGATGTCATGAGTAAACATATGTACAGTGGCAAGAATGACCTCCTGTCATTGTGTGTCCTCTTTCTGAGTAATTGCCATTATATGAAATACTAGTTATACATAACCTAAATGCTACTTATGATGTCACAAACAGATATGAAAAGATGACTGTGTCATACTAATGCTACAAAAGTTTTGTTTGTTGCTACATTTATTCATTAAATGTGTTAATATGACACTTTTTAATTTTTTTTTTAAATATAAAAAAGCCTCTGCTGAAAACGTGTTCTGTCCTAGTCAGACTTTCCCAGTTAACAGATGTTAAATAAATAAATAAATAAATGCATAAATAAATAAATATAATGCCTGTTGCATTTGCACTCTGGTCAGCAATACAAAAACACAGTTCACTTCCTAAGGAAAAATTTGAAAAATTTTATTTGGGCTGCCTGTTGTAGCACAAACGAGCCTGGTGCTGGTGTATGGCAGTCAGCACTCTTGATAGTGCTCACTGCAGAAAAGACAACTATCCAGTATCTTTCTCTGTGGCAAAAGGTGTAAGTAAAGTGAGTTTTAGGAAATGAACAGGTGAAGTAGGGTTTGACTCCAATTAACTGATAACTTATAGAGGTGTGTTTTAATACATATTTACACACATTTTGTTAGATCGTTGTGTTGTTGTTTAAAAGTATACTATTCACAGTATTGTAAACAACACAGTTTTCTGTCAACTTTCATATTATTTGCCATTTACTATAAGTCTGATAATATGTACCAAAAATTAAAATTCTGATGTTGTAAGGAGATGTGAGAATGATGAATTTGTCAGTGTAATGCAGTTCTTGTTCTGGTCATTGCTAGGTATAGCCAGTGACTGAATGAATTTTCCTATCAGCTTTTCTTTTCTGTGATTTTGTTTTTTAAATGCCTTTCACATTTGCACTCCTGTCAGAGTTGGAAGTTCACTTCCTAAGGGAAAAAAGTGAAAATTTTAATTTGAACAAATGTCAGCACTCAGGATAGCACTAAATTAATATATTTTATGTATCCCTAGCTATCCCTGTGGCACACAGTATAAGTGAAGGTATAAGTGCAGTGACCTTCATGAAGAAGGACGGCTGATACAAGGTTCAAATTCAACTGACAGAGAATTTTACAGAGAGGGTTATAATGCCACTTGTCACAACATTTTGATTATGAATGTCACAATAAATGGACATGACTATCATAACTATTTTATTGCAACAAATGCATCATTACTGCTTGCTATAGAGGCCCAATATAATGTGTGTAAAGAATATTAAACATGACAATGATGATATATATATAATGTGTAATGCACATGCAAATGTATAATATGCAAAGCGTTTGTGTTGCAAGTATTGAGTCCTTACATAAGTATGTGTTTATGACAATATGTGTTGTGATTTATGTATGTAACCTAACCCACTATGTCTTCCTCAGGTTGTGCAACTCCATGCATCTGAAATGTATTTATGAACATAAACACTGCTTTTTAAATAAAAATGCATTATCATGACTAAGTGAAGTCACAGATATTCAGGCATCTGTTAAATGTTTTTCCATTCAGTCTTAAATTAGTATACATCTAATTACCATAACAGAAAGTAAGTGGCCCTGTGGCAGTGACAGTTAATGTGCAAAGTTTAACATTTTATTATTTTTTCCCTTAGGTTCATTTCCCAGGGGGTAATGCTAAGTCTTACCAGTGTGCAACTCCTAACAGGCCAGTATGTCACAAGTTATACCATCTTTCTCAAAAAACATGATTATAACAATACCATAAAGCTTATATGTGTTTAACAGTGGAGCATATGTCAATAGTTTGAGCATCACATATGGCCAAATCTCAATGCTATTTTTAACTCCTTCTGTGTTTTTTGATGTACTCAGTGCTAATGTGCTGGCAAGTAATTGCTGTATTTCCAAATGCATAAATACAGCTGGCAATACTCTGCATCTTTGCACAAAAGTTGTTACATGTGAGATCTGAATTGGATGCCAATTCAGAGTGATATTTCTAGCTTGAGAGCTGCAGGGGGTGTTGTCCCCTACACATAATTTACTGTAGTGTAATTTTTTTTTTATGCTTCAGTGATCTGTAGATTCGCAAAAGTACATTTACGGAGAAATCCACTTTTGTAAAACCGGACTGAGTTTCGCTGAAGTGTTATTTTGATGGGTCAAAGTGTCAAAGTGAACCCAATATATATATATATATATATATATATATATATATATATATATATATATATCACCCATACAAAGATTTGTATTTTGCCTATGTGTCACGTTGACACACTTGATTTGGTCTAAATGATTATACAACATTATGCTGTCATTGCCACCCATCCTTAGTGTAGTGACACGAAACTCATGAAATACTATGCACAAATTTATGTGCTGAAGAAGTGGATAGCTATGCTGCTGTCCTATGACCCCTGTGCATATTCCTGTATTCTGCCCCCATATCCTGCCCTCTGCTTGCACCCCCATTTTCACCACTGCCCTACCAACCCCTTTTTACACATTTAATCTGGTTAAAAAGATAGAATCATATACAACACACATGGCCAGATATGTCCCATTGGAAACCCTTCAGTTGTTGTCCTAAGTACTGGAATGGAGGTTGTCATCACACAGCAATGCTGAGTTATGGTGAATGATGTTTACATTCCTATGGCTAAAACTGAAAATTGTAATTTTAGCTGCACTAGCAACATTTTCTTCATGCAAATGCGATAACATCCATTGAGTTATAGAAATCCAGAGGAAAGGCCCTGCTTTGAAACACTAACAGTAACAATTATTAAGTTGCTGAATATAATTAACTAAAGTTCCTATGGGCATGTTGAGATACTTCCATTGTCTGTAGACTGATGTTTTTGCATAGTATCATGAGTTTAATTACAGCTGCATGTCAAATTATTCTTTAATAACATTTTGGATTACCATCATATTGTTTAATGCACATATCTGTCTTTATCTCCATTTACAACATTTCATTAACATACCATTTGAATAATGCAGTAAAAAAGTATTTGAAAAACATTATATCCCCAACAAGGAGAGTTAGTGATGGGCAAGGGGAATCTCAATGTCAAATGTGATGTGTTCTCTTACACTTAAGAGAATACATTTAACTTTGGACACAACCTCCACCCCTGCAATTTATTCCACTTTTTAAAGAAACATTATGTCTACAACACACTGATGAGGCTTTCAAGTCAAAGGTGCACTCTCTCCACTGAAGTGTCAGACTTCTCCTGCAGTGCTTGCAGCTAATACTAGGTTCTTTAGATTATGTATCTAAGAAGGTATGAGGTTCAGCTCTCACAGTGGTGAGCTTGTGTGTATGGCTGCAATATCCTGTACATATAGCTTTCTGAATAGGCATGTTGTATCACCTTCCAGTTATGGGAAAATTTTATCTTGGGTGAGTATTTCACCATAAGCTTTTTCCACTTATACCACAAACATCTCTTGTGCAACACACTAATGAGGTCATCATGTCAATCATACTCTCTCCCCATATGAGTGAGACCTCTCTTAGGAGGGTTGTAGCTAAAACCATATTATCTAGATTGTAGAATTAGTTAAGTAGGCAGTTCAAATCTGATAAGTGGTGAATTTGAGTGTGTGTGTGTGTGTGTGTGTGTGTGTGTGTGTGTGTGTGTGTGTGTGTGTGTGTGTGTGTGTGCGCGCGCACATGCCAATTTTCAAGGAAATAAAGCTTCAACAACTGATGTGTTGTGTCCATTTCCACTCTGGAGAAAACTTTAACTTTGGACACGGCTCCATCTGCAGTTTATCCCACTTTTAGCACAAACTTCTTTTCTGCAACACACTGATTAGGCCATCCTGTCAAAAGTGCACTCTCTCCCCTTAAGATTTAGACTTGTCCTGTGGTGCTTGTAGCTAATACTGTATTCTCTTGATTGTATAACTAGATAGATAAGAGATTCATATCTCACAGAGGGAAACTTATGTGTGTGGATTCAATGTCAGATATGTACAGCTTCCTGAACAGAAGTGCTGTACCAACTTCCACTTGGTGAAGATTTTAAAATGGAAGTGGATGCCCTTATCTCCTTCTCCCAGTTTTACCACAAACATCTTATCTGCATTACAAAGATGATGTCATCTTGTAAAAAGTGCACTCTCTACCATTACAACTCAGATGTCTCCTGTGGCATTTAGAACAAATTATGTGTTTTATCAGTTCTGTAATTAGATAGGTAGGGATTCAAATCCAACATTGGTCAACTAATGTGACTGTGTATACTGTCATGTACAACTGTATCCATGATAACAGGACAACACCCCTTATGTAAAGTTTTACTAACAGAGGACTACCCTATACATTTGTATTATCCCCAATTTTAGAAACATGATGCTTACAGCATGTTATCAAAAATGTACTGTAATATAATGTAATGTTTCCCTAAACCTACCACCCTAGAAAACAAAAATGGGAAGAAACTGAGGGTAATGCTGCTCAATGCCAGAAGTCTAAATCTCAAAATGCTCACACTTGAGGCCCTTCTCAGTATGGAGAACATTGATGTCTGTGCTGTAACTGAAACCTGGTTCAAGGCTCCTGAGAGCACCCCGGCACTATTAGGTTTTACCTCATATCATGCGTTCCGGCCCCAAAACCCGGACCACACCACAAAAGGAGGGGGTGTATCCATATTCATAAAGGATACCCACACCTCCAGGTTGGTGGCAATGCACGAAGCTTCGGAAACCATCCAGGTGCAACTAACCATAGGCAAAACTGCTCTACAAATTGTAGCATGCTACAGGCCACCCTCTCAAACTCAGGAACCCCACACAGCCTTCCTGAAGATACTGGAGGGTATAAATATATCTCCAAACACCATCATATTGGGTGACTTCAACTACCCGAATATAGACTGGGAACATTACTCAAGCCCTAACTTTCTAGCCCAATGGTTGCTGGAGTTCATAAATTCAAATGCCATGGAACAGCTAGTCACTGTTCCCATGAGAGGAGAAAATATACTAGATCTCATTATCACAAACATGGGGACAAAATGCTCCACACTGGAAGTATATCCCTCATTGGTGAGATCTGATCATAAACTAATCTCACTGGAAATCCACATCCCGCCCCCACCCCAACCAAAAAAGACCACAGTGAAGAACTTCTCTAAAGCAAACTTCACACTACTCAAGACTGGTGTGGTATCCTTCAAGGCCCCTGAGCCAGTGGAAACCACAACCCAAGCTGCGGAAGCCCTTACAAATGCCTTCTATGAACACCTCCAGGACTGCATGGATCAGGCAATCCCAAATAAAACCAAGACTCTTTCCACAAAGGGCAAACGTCCAGTCTGGTGGACCCCAGCCATTAACAAACTTTACAATAAGAGGAGAAAGCTATTACATGATAGAACAAAATCCATAAAAGGGAAGTCACCCTGATCATTATTAGTAAAAAATACGAGCACTCATAAAATCAACTAAGGCCAATTTTGAGAGAAAAATTGCCATGGATTCAAAGGACAATCATAAGGCCTTTTTCAGCTATGTTAGGAACCTGGGTGGAAACTCCCAGATATGCTCAGAATTAGTCCAAAATGATACAAAAATCACTGAACCCACAGACATTGCCAACATACTGGCAGACAGGTTCAGTGCAAACTTCACCCCCCCCCCCCCAAAGGAGAGATAACTATCCCAGCGGAGTGTAGCCTCCCAGACATCTCAAATGCACAGGTGAAAGCTGCTCTCTAAAGCTAAAAACACAGCATCAATGGGACCGGATGGTGTCCCCGGCTGTGTGCTACACGAGCTAAATGAGGAATTAAACCCGCACATAAGGCAGCTGTTTAATCTCAGCCTTACCACAGGATACATGCCCAAGGAGTGGCGTACGGCAACTGTGGTCCCACTCCACAAAGGCGGTGCCTCTACGGACCCTGGTAATTATGCCCCATAAGCTTAACAAGTCTAGTCTGCAAAGCTATGGAGAGGATCATAATGGAGCTCATAAACAAAGATACAGGGGACTTGCAGACATTGGACCCGACCCAGTTTGGCTTCGTCAAGGGAAGATCATGCCTTTTGAACTTGGTCGACTTCTTCGAAACAGTCACCAAGGCCATTGATGAGGGAAAGGCAGTCCATACAGCCTACCTTGACCTTGCAAAGGCTTTTGACACAATACCCCACTCGGGTATTGTAGAAAAACTTACCAGCTTAAATGTAAACCCATGTGTCACAAGATGGGTTGCAAACTGGCTTAAGGACAGAACCCACAGGGTTAGAGTTGCTGGCGCTATGTCAGACTCCAAGCTGGTCACAAGTGGTGTCCCACAGGGCTTGGTCCTTGGCCCCCTATTGTTCGGCATCTACTTCTCAGAAGTACAGGCCAACATGGGAGGACTTTGGCTGACAAAGTTTGGAGACGACTGCAAACTGGGCGCCATAGTGGAAAGTGCATCGGACACGGATATCCTTCAGAAGGGACTCATGATAACAGATAGCTGGTGCCAGAGCCATGGCCTGAAGTTAAACGCCAAAAAATGTATAGTCATACCCTTCGGGAAAAACAAGGTAACCCCAAGCTACCATATAGGTGGCAATCCACTAAGCACAGAAGAGGTTATCAGGGACCTGGGGACCCAGGTTGACAGTGGCCTTTCTTTTGACACTCACGTTGCTAAAGTGGTTAGAAAGACCTTCCACATTGCCCACCTGATCATGAAGGGATTCACATCCAGATCTAGTGAGGTCATTGTTCCCCTGTACGCTTCACTTATCAGACCAATGATCGAGTACAATGCCCCATTCGGGGTGTATCTCACTCGACATCTGCAGCAATTGGAGAGACCCCAAAAGTTCCTCACCAAAAGGATAAAGGGACTCCAAAATCTGTCATATGCTGCCAGATTGAAGAAACTCCAGCTCTATTCAGTCGCATACCGTCTGCTCAGAGGTGACATGTGCCTGACATACAAGGCCATGTCCAACCCGGAATTAATGGACATGCTCCACCTCAAAAAATCCAAATCCACCAAAACCACTATAGCAAGCGACTTAAACCTTAGCACGGACATAAATAGGACGTGCTGGAGGGATAGATTTATCACTCAGAGACTCCCTATGCTGTGGAATAAAATCCCAGTCCATGTGAGGCAGAGCACCTCGCTGGCTCTGTTCAAGAGAAATCTTGACCTGTGGATGGGAGATCGTAGGTTTACCCCGGAATCATCTCTGTGTCACTGCTGGACAGAGGCACAACAAACTAATGGGCACAGTATTTTTTCATATAAGGGGTGGCGTAAGCCACAAAAATTTGGGCTAGGCTTATAAATGCCTTAGGGCAATTAGCCTAGTATAAACCTATGACCCTATAAACCTAAGAATTTCCACCCATTAGCTATTTTCTCTGTGGCTCAAAGTGTAAGTGAAGTAAGCTTAAAGACAGAGTCTATATAATGCAGAGTTCAAATCCACTAAACATATATATTTTTATGACTGGCGTCTGTTTAGTACAAGGTGTAAGTGCATTGATTTTAGAAAGAAGACTGGTTATTCATGGCTCAGATTCCATTTACAGTTACTTTTATGGGGGGATGCCATTTGACACAACATTTTGATGAGGAGTGTAACACTAAATACAACTCAGTATCATAAGTATGCTTATTGCAATAAATGTGTCATTAAAGCTTGTTATACAAGCCTATAATAATGTGTATAAAGTAGGTTAAACATGACGATGATATTTTATTTAGAATATACTTCAATAGGTAAGATGTACACAACAGCTTTGTTTTAATTATCATGTCTTATCACATATCATAAGTCTGTCTTTAGGACAGTATGTCTTGTGAATTATGTACGTAACATACCCCAACATGTATTACTCACATCATGCAACCCTTGCACCCGAAACAACCACAAATACTGCCTTTTACTTAGAAATGCCATCCCATGACTGCTTAAAGTCATACATATACAAGCATTTCTTAAGTGTAACGCCTTTCATTCTTAAATTAGTATATCTTTAATTAAGACACAATGACTTCTTCTGTGGCATTGATAGATAATACTGAAAGTTTAACACTTTACCCTTCTTTTTTCATGTGTTCAATTCCCAGGTGCTACCACTCAGTGCTACTACTGTGTAAGTCCCAACAGCCCAATTGGTTACAAGTCTCACTATTTTTCCTACATCCAACAATGATTATAACAAACACCATAAAGCATTTCAGTGTTTAACACTAGAACATGTATCAATAGGTTGAGGATCACACATGGCCAAATCTTAAGCCATATTTCACACATTCTGTGCCTTTTGATGTAATCAAAACCAGTGTGTCTATCAAGTCATTGTTGTGCATTCAATTGCACAAATGCACCTGGCAAGGCTGTGTGTCTTTGCATACAAGCTGTTACATGACCGATCTGAATTGGGTACCTGTTCAGACACATATTTCCTGCTTGACTTCTGTAGACGTGGCTGGTAATGGTAGGGACAGTGTTCCATTTAGACCACAAAGGTGAGGTGTTGAGGAGTCCAGGATTTGTATGCCATTCTTCATCATGTGCTACAGCAGGAGGCCTCTGGATGGGGATTATACCATATCTCAGTATAAGACTGAGGCTTGGAATAGTTTGCTCAAGCCAGTCTCCAGTGCAACTAGCACCCCACTCACTAGGGCACAATGTTGTAACCACTACAGTGACATGATAAGCCACAAGTGGGATCTCCCGAGCTAATTGGAGGATGAATTTAAGACTCTAAACACACCCTCAGTTGTCTTGGTAGAGTGACTCATCAACATTCTGAAATACAGCATTGATTAGCCAACCAAGACAGTCAGTCATTATGCTTTCATGTCTTTTTTTTTTCTTTTCTCTAGTATACAGGTGCAGGAGCGATAGTAGAAAACTGTGAGGAATATCAGGAGAGACAAACTCACTTCAGAGAGGCACATGGTCAGTTTGCATCAGGTCTGAATGCTAGGCAAAGAAGAATCATTTTTGAATTTTGAGCAAGCATACCTTAACTTTTATATCAAGCATAAATGCCTGCTCTAATAGCTGTCGGTGCTTGCATTAGTCATTAAGTACACCAGCTTAGTTGTGTGTGGGCTCAATACCTAGAAACATGCATTCCATTTTACAACAGGATAACATTTATAAAATATTTACTGCAGTACAGCATGGCATTAACAATTCAGTTTTGCAATTGCAATTATGAAACTTTAAATTATATATCCAATATGGTATAATCAAATAAAGTTTCTATTTGTCACATCGTAGCATTGCTATTGATTGACTGGTGTAGTGGAAATCTCTGGCAGCAGTACTAGTGAAAGTGATGATTTTGTCACCAATCAGGACCTGACAGAGCTGGTAGAGAACATGGCAGAGAGGGGTCTCAGTGCTCAAATTGGCAGAGATGAAAACATCATGTGTCATATTGCCAAATTAATCCCACATCCAACACTGCCCAGGCAACTGACACAGGAGACAGCTATGACAGTTCTGAGGGTGAGGACTAGATTCTCACTGTTCTCAAGCTGGACATGGATGCACCCCTGACATCCCCTGCCTATCCCAAATCATGGTGTCCCACAACCTTTTGTGTTCAGCACCATCCTTGTCTGTCTTGTAAGTCCTGTATGTCTGTCTGAGCTTCCTACCTAACCTACCCTACCTACCTGACCCTCTTATTTCTAAGCACCTTCCAACCCTCCTTTCACTAATAAAAAAAAAAAAAAAAAAAAAAAAAAAAACATGGGCACATATTCCTCAAAAAAAAAAAATAACTCCCCATACGTGGCTCTCCACTTCACCTATGTGTCATCTTAACACACTTGATATCTTCCTTTTAACATTATTTTGTTTTTGTCACTCATCCCTGGTTTGGTAACTCTCAAATTCATGAAATTCTGTGCACAATTCTACATTTATGTTGTGAAGAAGTAGATAGCTATAGTGCTCTTCCAAGGAAACTTTCAAAAATTCAAAGAAACGTTATTGTCGTTTAGGAAACACAAGTGCTATCTAAATGAAATTTCAAGTGTCAGCTCTTTTACAGAAGAAAACAAACACAAAAAGACAGACATGCTAGGTATTAAAGAATAAACAATAACCATACTGCAAAGGTAAATATCTAAGTAGCTGGCACACATGCTTGTACACTGTTTATATACACTGAGCAATACTGACTAATAGATGATTAACGAATGAAAAGAAAATTACACTATACACAGAGGTGAGATTGGGTTATATTGCACATAAGGAAGTGGCTGGACTTGCATTTGAATGAGAATATATTAATTTTAGTATGCAATAAATAAACAGAGTTACTGTATGGAAAAAAGGAAAAGAATGTGAGCGTAACAATCTATTATAGTTTTGATACATCCAGATTTATGTCTGCATTAATGAGTTTTATTGCATTAGGACAAAAACTGTTCATGAATCTGAAGGTCCTGCAATGGATACCACCATCATCCTGCAAATCTCTGTATTCTTTCCCCTGTGTCCTGCCCTCTGCTTGCCTCCCATTTTCACTACTGCCCTATCAACCGCTTTTTCAGATGTGTAATTTGGTTAAAAATAGAATCACACACAACACATATGGCTAGAAATGGCCATCAGAAAGCTTTCACTTTTTGTTCTCAGCCTTCCAGCAAAGCCTGGCATCACATTCCAAATGTTGACTGACAGTGGATGGCATTTCATGTCCTGTGGTAAAAACTGGTGTGATTTTGCATCACCTGCAATACTCCAGTTACTTTCATTCAAATGTTCTTAAATCCTTAGTGTTATATGAATATAGAGTAAAAGCAGAGTGAAGGCACTGCTTTTAAACAGTTAATCCAACCATTCCTAGGCTGCTGGATGCAATGGACTAGAAGTCCATCTATGGTGTGCTGAGATAATTCTCCTGTCTGTAGTTTAATGTTTATGTGCACTATTGAGGGATCAGTTAAAGCTGTATGAAAATTATTATTTCATGTCATTTTGTATTCCAAAAAATGTGGTATTGTGCTCCTTGACCTGCAGAAGCCCTTTGATGTGGTAAAGTGGGAATACCTTTCAAGATACTGCAGCAAAGGCAGGTTCATGTGTTGGATATAGGCCATGTATCATGACCCAGAAATTGAAATGTTAATAAACAGAAAAGTATCTTAGGAGACTGTTATAAAGAGTGGAACCAGGCAGGTATACCCCTGTTCACTCTTGTGTTCAAGAAGCTGGCAATGGAAGTTACATACAATTTAGCATTGCCTGAAAATAAAGGATGAAATAATATTTCAGTTTCTGTTGTGTGCAAATGACTACTTATTAAAGTCAGAGGAAGTGGGTGCAACACTGGGAACTATAACAGAGAGACATAAAAGAAGTTTAGGGAAATGGCTGGACTCGAGTGCACAGAAAAAACAACAACAAAACAAAAGTGCTAATGAGATTATGAAAAAGAAAGGGGAAAGGGGAATTAGTGAGAAAAAAGAGGTGGAATTCCTCAAGTAGCTATGCCTCTATTTTGGGAACATGGTGAGAGTGACAAAGAAATTGTTAGAGAAAGTTGATACAGGCAAGGAAGAATTAATGTTGTATGGATGATAATACTACCAATAATCCTTCATCTAATCTGCAACACAAATTCAGGATGTAGAGATGAAAGGCTACAACAGTTGCAAAAAGATGTGGAGGACTGAGTCAGTAAAAGCAAGGGGTAAAGGTAAAAATGAGAATAAAGTGAAAAGGGGTTTGGGGTGCTCCAGTATATCCCAATGCCTGCATTTACATTTATTACCATTCACTGGATAGAAGCAGAAGAGAAGGTTAAGCAAAAGAGAGTAAAGGAGAGGGACATGTGGAGAAGGTTATTAATGGATATGAATGAAGCAGCACTAAAAGAACTGGGATGCATGAAGCTGAGTGAGGGGGACCTCAAAATGCTAAGAGGATCAAAAGGGTTGTAAGCAAAAAAAGAAAACAAAATTAAAAATAAATTTTTTGGAAAAGTGGAATAGTTCAATAAAATTTGGTATGCATTTAAAAGGCTGATGGAAAAAGATTAAAAACAAATTAAGAGTTAATAAAGAAGTGCAGAATACCAGAGGCCTGTGATAGAACTACTTGGTACTCAATGAGACCTGGCAAATGAATAAAGACATGACAACATGAGAAAGTAACAGGCAAGATAAGGGGGCAAATGGAGGGAGGATATCACCCTGGAGCCAGTGGAAAAGGTAAGGGAGGCAAAGAACCAAAAGGTCCATGAAGTCCTAAAGGAAAGAATGGACAAGGTCAAAGAATGAGAAGTATAAAGAATAGGGAAAGGAGGGTGATAGAAAGGAATTGCAGAATACTAGTAGAAGATAGAAGACAATTCAGGCAGTGAGGCACATGTATAAAGTACACGGAGAGGGAGAGCAAAGCCAGAAAGTATTCCACAGATGGTATCTAACCCCAAATAAATTGTTAAAGAAAGGCAGAAAGGAGAACAGGTGTCATGAGGAATTATTTACATGTTCTGGGATATGGATGCGAACAGGAAGACAGGAAGCAGGCACAAATAATCTAGGGAAACATGTTTCAAATTGAAGTGCTGTATATGACGTTTAAAGAAAAAGAATAGCATCTAAAAAAAAGAGAAATAAACAATATCAAACTGCTGAGTACTGAAGCAAAACCATCAGCACTCAAAACTGAAAGGGTACAGAATCATTGTGGCAGGACGAATTGCACAAGAAATTCCTGGACATGGGAGAAGATAGTAGAAAATTACTAGAATGAGCTTTCATATATTGGCCAAAACCTTGTTCATCTCCGTTGTTTATTTTTAGGCAATGTCTGTCTTCAAAACCATCTTACACAACATAACTAAACTGGTTTAACAATACCTTGCTGGCTTTTTTAATCACAACATGGGGAAAAGTGAAACACTGGATTCCTACTATCCTGTACACAAGAGCACTCACATCAAAATACAGCTAAAGACAGTGAAGCCTGGACTTTCAGTTTTCAGTAAAAGAATCTCTGCATTTTAGGAAAAGTATGTGGTTGTTGAGCTGTCATTGTAAGCCAAAAATTGAACAAAGGAAATAAGAAATGTGTGACTGGCCTAGTGGAGCACAAATCTGATAATACAATATAGGACTGAGATGTGTAATTCACTGTGTAGTAAAATCAATGTTTTGACTGAATTTGGTCAAAACAGGAAAAACAGCACTAATGGCTGAGTTAGCACAATGAATGTATTTGCTATATAAGTTTTTCTTAGTCTTACTGCTGGCCTAGACTCCCGGCCTATTTGCCACAGGTCTCATGCAGAAAGTTTACAGCAGATAAAATACTGTAGCAACCCCAAAGTCTGAGAAATTAAAATTAAAGCATCCTGAATAAGTTAAGTACAGTCATTTCTCTTCCAATGTTTCATTTCTTTTGACTTTATGTCAGAGCTATAAAGATAAACAGCAGTTAGTGAAGTTTAGGTAAAATTAATGAGAGAAACACACGCACAGACAAAATCTTTCACTTCCATATGCTAAAGGGGGAAGAAGGACCAGCCTATGCCACCTGACACACATACCAGCTACTTTCTATCTTAAACCTGACTTATTCACATGCATACTGAACAAAAACTTGAGTCAAAATCTCTCCAAGAGTCACCAGTTTCAAGAGGGATTAAAAAGGACAGATGTAAAATTTGAGTGAAAATCAGGGATGTCCCTGAAAATCATGGACAGCTGAGAGGTATGGGGACAATACTTTGGCAAACTGTAGCGTATATGTGAATGAATCATACCTCTCAATATGTAGACAGTGAAAACATGAACAAAGGTCCTTGAAAAATAGGAATATTCAGCTAAAAATCTGGACAACTAGTTAGCATGAAATATGAATACAAAATAGCACACAGCTCTTCCAACAGGACTGAGGGATACTACTAAGAAACACATTTAAAAACAGGGAGTGGCAAAGTTGATGGAAAAAAAATCTAAGTAATCTAAGTACATTATCAAAGAGAAAGTGAAAATCTGAATTGAGCCGTATTGTAAAATTTTACCATACATGGTCATTTATTTTTACCTCAGAAAAAACAAAGATGTAAGAAGTGTCCTCTTTCTTTAAATTTCTGTTGCACCTGCTATGTTAGTCATGTAGCATGGTTTTCCTTGAACTAGACAGCTCCAAAAATCATGTGATCAGGGGGATTCCAAAAATTATGTGAAGGGGTAAACGGAGACTGAAAACAGGGTAAAATCTCCAAAAATATGCACATCCTGAATCAGGCCTGAAAACAGGAATGTCCCTCCAAAATAGGGACAGTGGAAAGTACTGTGGCTTCTCAGTAATCTTTGGAAAAAAACATAGATCTGCAGAAAGCTAGCCATAGCAATATCAGTCTTTTAAACTCACACCTAGTCTACTTGATATGGTTGTGAATTAAGTCCATACACCATTTCTCTTCAGAAATTCTACATATATGCAATGAGTGAATGGCAACCTACTCTACCTCCCATTACCTGAGAAATTAGATGTGATTAAGTATAAGGCATTGACTATAGAATGATGTGGCTTACTAAATGAGGTGGAATGGGGCAATCAATCAAACAACACAGAGTCAAATGAGGACTAAATAACCATGCTGATGAGAAGCCTTTCTTAGTATTTTTCAGTTGTAGTCAAAGATGTGAAAGATGGGGTTATACCTAGTCAAGGTTATTCATTCATATTCATAGCTGAACAAATGCTGATGAAAGCCACCACTAAACTGACTGGATAGCAGTTTTGTTGATACTGCCAGAAAAGTGACTAAAATGAGCTACAAATAAACCAAAAAGGAAGAACATACTCTTCTTAAATGCATTTCTGACATGTATTTTTAATATTCATAGTTTTATAGTTTAGTACTAGACTATCTGCCCTGGGGCATTTATAAGCCTAGCCATAGTGATGTGGCTTTCGCCACCCCATGTAATGGTACAAAAGTGTACAGAGTCAGGTGAGTTTCTTCAGCACCAGTCCAGGAACCTTAAATAACCATTCGAAAGGAGTACACATCATGACGCAACACGGTATATTCCACTGTTGACAATATAATGTATATTTTATATATATGTATATCTATATATCTATCTATCTATCTATGTGTATATATATATATATCTATATATATCTATATATATATATATATATATATATATATATATATATATATAGTTCTCTGGTTCAGTTCTTGGCTGGGGCATGTCCTCCCTGCGTTCGGATAGGTTTCCTTCAGGTGCTCTGGTTTCCTCCCACATTCCAATGACATGTGTTTCGGTGTTTCTCCATGGGCACCCACTGAAAATGGGTTCTGTCCAAGTTGGACTTTCCTGGTAAACAAATGTTAAATAAATAAAATATGTGATTAATTCTGTTATGATCATTTTCTCAACATCTCTGAACTCTGAAGAAGCTTTACCTATTGAACTAGGTTGACTGTGGCAGTCAAGTGGTGATTTATCTAGCAATGTGTTGCTCTTTAATGTTTTTATGCAGGAAAACCTAAGCAGACCCCTTGGATCCATATAAGAAAGCCTCTTTATTATTTTGAAAAGAGATAACACATATGCGATAGGAAGTATTTATAGTTTGGTGTGTTTGCTGTTTGATAACACAAGCAGAACGACACAAATATATACAATATGTTAGTAGCTAGAAAAATGTTATTTTTAGTGTTTTCTTTATGATTTTGTAATTACTTTTAATTGTAGCTCATTAAATGAATGGACTTTTCAGTGAATCCCATCTCCAGTAACCATTTAAAATGTCAGGCCTTGCTAGAGTGAGCCCAGAAATATGAAGAATGAATGGCTGAAAGAATGGACTTACATATACTAAGTCTGAGAGGCCATTTCTCAGAATAGTCCCTTTTTTCTGAGGTATGGAGAGCTCAGAGTTAGTTAGTATATATATAATATATATATATATATATATATATATATATATATATATATATATATATATATATATACATATATATATATGTTCAATGGGGGGCTTGCCCTCCACATGGAGGGGTTGCAGGGGGGACAAAAAGAAGTTTAAAAAAGAAGAAAGCTGTTTTTGAAATTCACTCTTCTCCTGTGTTTTTAGTCTTTTTTTTTGGCATCTCAGCACTCAGCATTGTAGGTGCCAACATTTCAATAGGGAGTCTTCATCTCCTAGTTGCCTTTGTTCAGATTCCCATTTGAAGAAAGATGGGTTCTATGACATTCCATTGCTATATTTGTTGCTGGTTTTCTTTTGCCTATAGATGTGGCAAGCAAGACATTTCAGTACGACATGTTTTTAACAGGAAAAATAGACAAAATGTTAATTGTTATTCTGAGGGTGGTATTGATAGTCCCAGGAGTCACATGTGCACAAATTTCAATGGAGAAAAGCAATGCTTTGCCTTTATACAAATATGGCCAGTGTCAGTTAAAGACATTAACTACAACAAAGTGGAGAGCTCCGCAGAAATGCCCAACAGTTTTGGGGCCATCTGTACGTTTATAAAGTGGACTACAACTGGTTTGGTTGTATCTGAGTAAAACCTCATAAGTATAAAATTACAGTTACTTCTGGGTATTTTCATAAATGAGAGTTAGCTAGCTTGCTCAAGCTCACATGTATTATTGATGGTCATTTAAGGAAAGCAGTGCTCAGAACAGCTATGCAGAAGAGATTTAAAACAATATATTAGTGTTATAGACTGAAGATAAGGGTAACCTTATGTGAACACCCTGACTGGAAATTTATAAGGCTGGAAAAGGTATGGTAGGAAGGTTAGAAATGAAGGAGATAGAAGACTAGGGACATAGTGAAGGAAGACTTCAAAAGGGTTGTGCTGGTGGAGGTAGGAGAGGAGGTGTACTCTCTTTCTGTCAGGGAATAGACCCCCCTCCCATTTTTTCAATTGTTTTGTCTAACACGAGGGAGGATTAGAAGAGAGTTAAGGAAATCACAGCATAAAAGGCAGGCAAAACAGACAAGAACACTGTGGTGAGCAGACATTGATGGGGGACACAAGACATGCAGATGGTAGACAGACTCAAAAGGTAGAGTGTAAGAAAGTGTTGGAATAGGTTCCATCCCAGTCCAGAGGAGCTCATTTGTTCCATTCTGCCTTTCAGACCTGCAGAGGGGAAACCAGTATTGGGGGGATAGGCTTTGGTTCCTTAATAGTTGGAGGTGACCAGGACAGTGATTCTTTGACCTGATGGAGGCCTTCAATCAGCTGAAGGTGTCTCTCCTCTGTCAGCTCAATGGTATCCTCCATCAGGTCCTGAAGCTCATGCCTTCTGTGGTTGTCAAGGCTACCATGTACCTGAGTGCACATAGGACTGAAAGCATCTCTCCAGACCTATGAATGTGTCCCCAGACAGACAGAAGGAGGATGTAATTGTTCACTGACCTGGAAAGTATGTCATTTACCTGCCCTGGGATCTCTGGGCCTGTGGAAAATGAAACATAAAAGGAAGAGAAATAAAAAAATGAGCAGCAACAACAATAAATAAACAAAGAAAAAGGCTTAGAAAACAAAGAAAAGAAGGGAAAAAAAGCAAGGATGCAATATGAAGACAAAAAGGGTTCATGAAGTTGCTGTTAAAATATTTTATTAACAGTGCAAAGTAAATGTGCTAAATAGGTACACCGTTAACTTGTATTACATGTAATAAACATTTTTGTGCATCTTTGTTAGGACTATCAATTATAGGTTCATAGGTTAGTACTAGGCTAATTGCCCTTGTGGGCCATTTTAAGCCTAGCCAATTACCCCACGTGAGAATCAAACCCTGCACCTTGTGTTTGCCAGGTAAACAACTTAACCATTATGCCATCCTCCCACATTTATATTTGAAAAGCTACTGTTAATGATGCAACACAATGCCTTTTTTTTCTACAAAATGGAAATGAGAATTAATTTATTTTTTTTATAATGATAATATATTAATATTTATGTATTTATTTTTATTTACCAGGAAAGTCTGAATGAGTTAAAACCATTTGTCAGAGGACTCTCAGTAAGAAAGGTTCCAGATTCAACATCAGTTATGACACAGAGAGATAGACAGATGGATAGATATATAGATAACTAGATAGATAGATAGCTATAGATAGATAGATAGATAGATAGATAGATAGATAGATAGATAGATATTTGAATACAGTCACATGTTATCAGAAGAAATACAAAATAAAGGAAAGAGAACGGAAGTTAACATATCATTTTACATTATAACATACATGGGGTAAAAAAGTACTACAACATCTTACTTCAACATCATTTAGAAACAGCACATGTACATAGATTGCATGGTTATATACAGTGTTAATCGGTCATTAGCAATAGACTCATATGCTGTAGAGAAAAATATAACATTGTCAAAGATAATGTAATATTACCTGCATTTTCTAGCAACTAAAATAATTTAAAAAAGAGGTAACTTATCTTTTTAAATACTAGAAAGATGGAAAGGCAGATGATAATATAATATAGTATAATATAATATAATAATAATATAATATAATATCATATGCTATGTTAGAGAAACTATGAATGTATCTTTACATTTATGATTGAACAGTGAAGTAAATAGGAACGTGAGAATAGATGGAGGTTGTTAGAAGGAGTATTAGTTTTGTCGAAATGAGATGAAAGAGAAAGTGTAATGGAGCAGTGGGCACTAAGACAGTGGTTGATCTATCTACAGAGAAAAAGAGATTGGGTCTTGTCACATAGAGTTCATGACTGATCTAATTTATGTAAACAAAGTTACTCATGGTGGTTTAGTGAGTATCTTTGATGGACAAGCACCTACTGTCAGTCACGTCCGTCTCTTCTGAGCCTGTTCCTTGTTATCCTGATACTCCTTATCAGCTTTAGAAAGACAAAGAAAGAAAGGAATTCATACTTGTATACCATCTATGTGGCACATGTGTCCATAGCTGTTGAAAACATTTTAATAGATTTTTTTCTAGCTTATGTGATACAATGGATGTGTAATTTAAGTAAACAATTCAATAGATCTTGCTGGACTAATGCAAAGAGCTAATAGTAATGACTGTCCACTTTATTCCCTGACAATCCTTCATTCCCTTTCCTAACTTTATTATTTCAATGGTACGTCAAACTGTTAGAGGATGTATTCAGCTTCTGTGGGTTGATACATCCAGAAGCAGCAGAGTGTCTGGTGATGGATGGGGGGGGGGGGGGGGTAGCTATTGCTGCATTGATTTTCATGACAAAGTTACATTTCCTGTCTGCCTAACTTTAATGAGAACTCATGCCTGTAGTCAGTAGTATGTGTTCAATGCTTGCCCATTTTTTTTTGAGTTAATACATTTCAGCTACCTGTAGGGAGCACAGTTCTTACTTAGTGGTAAATTGAAGTGAATTATACAGCATGTAAACTGCTCTACACACAGAACAAAAATATGCAGGTCATACAGTTTCTGCTTTGTGCCCCACTCCAACGCTGCCTCAGATGTGGTGGCTACTTCTCATCAGCCATTTTGCATGTGCATCAACAATTCTGGAAATACATTACACACCTTAGAAAAATATACATTTTGTACGTCAATAGTATCTTAATACCTGATTTTAGACTAGCAGTAACCAGTAAAAATTAATTCAGTCTTCATTCAGTAAGCATGATATCAATTTGTAAGAATAGTTTAAAATTCTTATGCATTTCCAATGATTTAACAGTATCTATATGACCGAACACCTCCATATCTATATCAATATAGATATAGATATAGATACAGAAACAGATATAGATATATGTGTGAGTAATGCAGATGTCTGCACACACACACACACACACACACACACACACACACACACACACACACACTCGTACACACATATGAATGAAAATACGTGAGTATGGGATTCAGATATACATACAACGAGAAAAGAAAACATGTAAATGACTCAAATATGTATAGGTGCACATGTCTGCATTTACTTAAAGTACTTATACCTACATGCATGTACCATTTTACTTATCCTTATATTGCCAGTACACTATTAGAGGTAAGAAACATGGATAATTCCTTACTATAGAACTTTGGACTTCTCTCCTGCACCTGAGAAACCCATCTGAACAGCTGCCCCCCCCCCCCCACACACACACACACACACACACCAATGCAGGTCATCATACATGTGCCTGTACTGCTGCCCAGAGTGGGGGATTCCAGTCAGGGATAACAGCTCCTGCAAGATGAAAACATTTTTACCATTCAGATACAGCCATAGCCTGCTCCAATTTCTGAAGGTACAATTCCTGGGTAGGTAAAGGAGGGTTTTTGTCTCTTTTTCAGACTTGCTTGGGGTTCAACCCCAGACCTTAGTATCTGCCATCTTTGGAATAGACTGTAAAGGAGTGAAGTGTACAATTGCAGGACAGTGACTCCCCCTCTCTGATGCGTGAAATCAGTATAGCTAGCCAATGCCCACATATAGGTTAGTGTCTACTGAAATGATAACAGTGCCAACACTGGTTTAGGTCTTAACTGAAGCAGTCACATAGACTTTAACATTTTTTTCAGTGCTATTGTTTATTTTGTTATGTAAAGGGGAACCTTTCTACAGTGTAACACCTGTACAAGTTTTGAATGGTTGACAAGTCTATGCACATGAATGTATTCAAAATGCTGCCAGAACTTATTTTTTGGGGGAATGAGAAACAGCGTCTATATTATATTATTGTACGATAAAAATAGAGAATGCTAATTCATCGTACCGATAATATCTAAACAACAAAATATCGAGCATACTGAACAGCAAATTTTTTCCTAGGGAAATAATTCACTGCTCTGTAAAGAAACAAAACAAAAAAAAACTTAAACACAAATTTAAGTGGGGGGCTTTGCACCCCCCACACCCCCCTACTTAAATATATCAACTCCAAGATTGCACTATAGTGGAGGAAATGGCAAAGTCCCGAAGACAGCCCACCTAATTTTTTCCCTGGGAAAAAAATTGACGTTCCGTGACTTCGTTATTTTGTCATTTCGACAGTATCGGATTGACAAAATAGCATTCGCTATTTAGTCCATTCGATACTGTCATATAGACCCGAGAAACATTACAGCAGGTCTTTAACTTTTGTAATATAAACTGTTTTATGGCACAGTAATTCTTATTGATGATAAACCAGTTAATTAATAATCTTTTCTATTTTTGTCTTGTCCCATTTCAGGTAAATCATTGCTAGTAATTTGTAAACTGTTGTATGGATATAAGGGATGCAGTATTAGTAGGTTATAATGAAGGTCTACTAACTAATAATACACTATGTGCATATCTCAATGCTATAGCATAGATTGTTGTGACTGAGAACTGCTACACGCTCATGCACATTGCTGGGTTCAGTACACTTCAGTGTAGCTTGCCAATAAGAAGACAAAATAATGTTTTGTCAATTGAAATGGATAAACAGTTGTGCCATGGTGTGATTCATATAGGTCTAGTTGGCTGAGCTTCATTTACATAGTAGTTTTGTAATTTAGCTCCAGTTTATTCCAATAGGTTTAAACCCACCATATTTAACTGCATTGAGCCAAGTTTGTCACTGACAATCCATGAAAAGTGCAAACAAATTAAAAGGAAATATTAACAGAGGTAATTTTAAAAATTATTAGAAACCAGCTAGATTGGTATTATTCATTAAGGCCAACTTACTAAAAGCATATTTTTGCCAGTACAGTAAGACAGATAATAGTTTCTTAGAATCTTAATGAGTGGTGACATTTTTGACAGCTGTGTGCATGTATTTTGTTCTATACTTTCTGGCCTTTACATTGATTGATAAGTGTTACAGAGAAGTAGAATTGCATTAAATGCATTAACATGGTAATAGTAATACTACATAGGTAAGTACAGGTTGCAAAGAGTTAGAGGACAATGAAAGTAATAGTCAATACACTTTTTCAACATCTACTGTGGATGTTGCGTGTTAGTCCAGCTTAATAATGACTCTCAGTTAATGCCTTCAGGTTACAACATGCTGTAGCAGCAGGGATCAAGACAGCAGAGAGACAGCTTCACTCCTGAAGATAATTACATCCTAATGGATAATGTCGGGACATATGGGAAATGTCTGTTTAGGAAAGGGGGCCAAAGCAGTCTGAAAGAGCTAAAGCAAAGTAGTTACTGACATCAGTGAGTACTGTAGGGGGAAAGACCCACACACTGGCACAGTGTAGGAAAAGAGTAAATAACCTAGTGGGATTTAAAAAGGACCAATACTAGACAGAATGTAATTGCAGGTGACAACACTGGTGGGACCATAATCCAACAATTGCCACCTGATGAGGAGACCCTTCTCTCCATGAGGAGTGATGACTATGATGTAGATGGCAATGCCACAGTAATCACCAGAGGTGGTGTGGACATCATTTCTTAGAGACCACTGCAGCAGCCACAATGTGCCAGTAGGGAAGTTTAGTGCATAAATGATGGCTATACTTCATTCTGCCATATACTACCCAGGACATATAGCCCATTATGTTCTCCATCACCAGGTGCCCTATCTACATCAGGCATGCAAGAAAAAAAAAAAAAAATATATATATATATATATATATATATATATATATATATATATATATATATATGTCTACCTGATTACGCCGAAAGCTGAGAAGAATGACAACGAGATAACTGACACTGGAAGATAGACAATGGAGAAGAATGACAGTTGAAAATCCTGACGCTGAGAACACCAACATGTTAAGGTAAGTGTGCGATAGGGATGGACGTTAGGGTCAGGGTGCGGGTAATGTAAGTGTGCGATAGTGACAGACTTTAGGTTTAGGGGCAGATGAAGTGAGTTAGGGTTAGGGTGCGGGTACGGTAAGTGTGCAATAGTAACGGACTATAGGGTTAGGGGCAGATTAAGTGAGTTAAGGTTAGGGTGTGAGTAAGGTAAGTGTGCGATAGTGACAGACTTAAGGGTTAGGGGCAGATTAAGTGAGTTAGGGTTAGGGTGTGGGCAAGGTAAGTGTGCGATAGTGACGGACCTTAGGATTAGGGTTTGGGTTAAGGTTAGTGCAAAGATATTTGTGTATGTAAGGTTTAGTGTAGGTTTGTAAGGTTTTTGGTGTGCTTGTGTTGTGTGCGTGTTTTTTGGAAAAGGTAATTGTTATGTTGATTGTCGGGATTGTGGTTTGTCGGGCATGTGAAGTTTCGGATTTTTGAACTTTCGGTTTTGTGGTGTCAGTTATTTTGTTGTCGGTGTTTTGGTGTGTCAGTGTTATCAGGTAGACCCATATATATAAGTATATATATATATATATATATATATATATATATATATATATATAAATCGTTTTTGGTTTTCAGAGGTCTCATTATGTCATCACTTATTCCTTCATAGACAGCACCAGAACCAATCAGTTCTACTGTGCCAGCATAATATACTGAAGTTGTGGGAACAATGACTGTCATCAATGTTGCCATAACTTTTATATTCACGTCACAGTCGGGGATAGTGGCATAGACTCACAATGTGTACTGGCATAACCCAACAACCAACAGCAGGTACATAATACCTTAAGCAGTGATGCAGGCTCATGCAATCAACACTATGAGGACATAACTTGGTGGGTCTGAGTGCTTGACATCTGGGCAGAAAGGAGGGAGATGGCTTGACCTGCTCTGTGTCAACCAGCAAAAGATGGTAACATAGCAAATAATAAGAGTGAAGATATGCATCCACCATAGCCTTTCAGCTTATGAATGAAAGAACATATGAGTCAGTAGGATAGCATTGTGAAAGTCTTTGCACACTGGGCTACTATATGGTACAATGACAGACTGAGCCAAGAGGAAAAAAAGAATGATGCATTAGTCAGCCATTCCCTGCTCTGGTCTTGTTCCATTTTTGTTAAGGACAATTAAATCACCCTTCTTCTAATTTGTCAGGAACTATTCATAACTTCTACTATGAATTAGAAAGATTAGTTTGTGGCATTAACCATTCTTAGTTTTTAAGAATTATTTGGTAAAGAACATCACCCACACTGCTTGGAATCCTTAACTTCTGGGGTTACTTCATGTCTTTTACTCATGCTAAATTATTTCATGTGAGGGAATTACGTAAAACTCTCTTTTCATCTTTTGTGAATTAAAGATACTTACCAGGACTGTTTTTTCTACATCATTGCGTAGCAGATCCTAACACTGATATTGATGGTTTTACTATGATTTCCTTGCTTGACTAGTTTTCTTTGGTCATTGATTTCCTGCAGGTTGTTTTATTCCTCTCTTTTTCACTGTACTAATGATTCTTGCTACCATACAGGCTTATAACTTTCTAACCACTGCTACTGTTACATTTTGCTTTAAGTGAAGTTCTCTGCCTTTTGTATTCTGTGTCTCCTAATACATTTTAAATTATGTATATATTTCCCTAGCATAGCATATCAAATCATTTGAGAACAGAATGCTCTTTGCTATATGCTTGATTCAAATAACAGCGTGTTTCCTCCAGGGAGAATGTGGCAATTGTTGGAAAACAGATAGTGTTGTAAATAAGTTTCAGTAAAGATATGATGCTGAATTAACATTTGTTTTCTTTCTGGAATCTCTCACTTCAATCTAATCCTAAGCAGATCATATTTAATGAATGAAGAAATAATAGTGCTTGAAAAAAGAAGCTTATTTTTAGGTAACAAATCAAGACAGAAAGGTGACGTGCAGTTTTACAAATTATCAAAATACTGGGCTTACTTGCAGCTTTCTAGATACCTGATACAGCAGACCAAAGTATTATTATAATGTGCTG